>NC_042961.1:53526691-53549687 GCF_901001165.1 Salmo trutta | reverse complement strand
GTACTTGTAGTTTGACAGCGATGACCACGGAGGTGAGGTCTTTATCAAGCTCCTTCAACATGATCAGCTTCTTCAGCGTCAGGTTGAACAGCCTGGAGAACACAGGAGGGAGACACTGAGAAACATGTACAAACAACATTATAGGAACGTTAGATTAAACACTTAACCAATGTGGTACTGAACACGTCACCGAGAAGACAGGAGGGAGATACAGGTACAAACAGCATCCTAGGTTAATCCATGGTACAGAACACACTGTCACTGACTTGTGCATTTCCACAAGGAGACTGTACATGGTACATCACGTCAGATGTACCATTATGGTATAGGGTACACTGTCACTGGCTACTCCATTTTTACAGAGAAGGAAGGGACCTTTCATTAGCTTTTCCAATTGTTATTAAAGTCACAGCTGAACAAAAACTCAGAAAGGAAAGTCAACACCTCAGAGACACGCTCTGCAGCTGATCAAGATGCTTCCGGAAACCGATCAAACGAATCCATCACAACCACAGCATATTCCAAAATATTACAGGAAAGACTGTAAATGGAGGCTAGACCTCACCCACTCCCCCTCAGCCCTCCCCACTCCCCCTCAGCCCTCCCCACTCCCCCTCAGCCCTCCCACTCCCCCTCAGCCCTCCCCACTCCCCCTCAGCCCTCCCTACTCACACTCAGTCCTCACCCTCAGCCCCCCTCCCCTCGCATCTTACCCTCAGCCCCCTCCCCTCACCTGGCTGCTCCTCCACCCCTCCTCCTCCTCCTCCACCCCTCCTACTCCTCCCCCACCCCTCCTCCCCCACCCCTCCTCTTCCTCCCCCACCCCTCCTCCCCCTCCCCCTCCCCCACCCCTCCTCCTCCACCCCTCCTCCTCCCCCACCCCTCCTCCTCCTCCACCCCTCCTCCACCACCCCTCCTCCTCCTCCTCCACCCCTCCTCCCAACAACAGAACAGTCCAACCAGAAGGTCAGTGTGTTGAATTATTCACCTCCGGGGCCTCAGAGGCATAACGTAAACAAAAAATTGGCCTGGACAGAGAGATGGAAAGAGGGAGGGTGAGAGTGGGATAGGAGGAGAAGACAGACAGACAGACAGACAGACAGACAGACAGACAGACAGACAGACAGACAGACAGACAGACAGACAGACAGACAGACAGACAGACAGACAGACATCAGGGTTAATGTGGCCTGGACACAGCAGGGTAATGATTGTCCTAAAGAACCAGTTAGTGGAGCCATACCCCAACCCTCTAGTCACTTTGTGTAGGTCTGAAAGGGTCAGTCAGATAAATATAAGACAGCTATAATTAGGACTGGATAAGTACATGGTAATACGAGCTACAATCTGCCCTCTGATAGGTGGAAATGATCCTAACCATTCAGATCTAATACAACTAGGGAGTAGGGGGTAGGATGTAGAGGGTAGGGATGAAGGGAGTAGGGTGTACGGAGTAGGGGGTAGGGGATAGGGAGTAGGGGGTAGGGTGTATGGGGTAGGGAGTAGGGTGTAGGGACTATGGTCTACGAAGTAGGGGGTAGGGAGTAGGGGGTAAGTTGTAGGGGGTAGGGTGTACGGAGAACGGGGTAGGAGATAGGGGGTAGAGTGTAGGGGGTAGGGAGTAGATAGAGGATAGGGAGTAGGGGATAGGGAGTAAGGGGTAGGGAGAAGAGGGTAGGGAGTAGACAGAGGATAGGGGATAGGGAGTAGGGAGTAGATAGAGGATAGGGAGTAGGGGATAGGGAGTAAGGGGTAGGGAGAAGGGGGTAGGGAGTAGATAGAGGATAGGGGATAGGGAGTAGGGAGTAGATAGAGGATAGGGAGTAGGGGATAGGGAGTAAGGGGTAGGGTGTAGGGAGAAGGGGGTAGATAGAGGATAGGGAGTAAGGGGTAGGGAGTAGGGGGTAGGGAGTAGGGATAGGGAGTAAGGGGTAGGGTGTAGGGAGAAGGGGGTAGATAGAGGATAGGGGATAGGGAGTAGGGAGTAAGGGGTAGGGGATAGGAAGCAGGGAGTAGGGGATAGGGAGTAGGGGATAGGAAGTAGGGGATAGAAAGTAGGGGATAGGGGATAGGAGGTAGGGAGTATGGATGGATTTGGGACTGGTCATAGAAACACTGTGTTGTGGTTGAGGATAGTTAGAATGCTGATATGGACAGGAGGTTGAGGATAGTTAGAATACTGATATGGACAGGAGGTTGAGGATAGTTAGAATGCTGATATGGACAGGAGGTTGAGGATAGTTAGAATGCTGATATGGACAGGAGGTTGAGGATAGTTAGAATACTGATATGGACAGGAGGTTGAGGATAGTTAGAATGCTGATATGGACAGGAGGTTGAGGATAGTTAGAATGCTGATATGGACAGGAGGTTGAGGATAGTTAGAATGCTGATATGGACAGGAGGTTGAGGATAGTTAGAATACTGATATGGACAGGAGGTTGAGGATAGTTAGAATACTGATATGGACAGGAGGTTGAGGATAGTTAGAATGCTGATATGGACAGGAGGTTGAGGATAGTTAGAATACTGATATGGACAGGAGGTTGAGGATAGTTAGAATGCTGATATGGACAGGAGGTTGAGGATAGTTAGAATACTGATATGGACAGGAGGTTGAGGATAGTTAGAATACTGATATGGACAGGAGGTTGAGGATAGTTAGAATACTGATATGGACAGGAGGTTGAGGATAGTTAGAATGCTGATATGGACAGGAGGTTGAGGATAGTTAGAATACTGATATGGACAGGAGGTTGAGGATAGTTAGAATACTGATATGGACAGGAGGTTGAGGATAGTTAGAGTACTGATATGGACAGGAGGTTGAGGATAGTTAGAATACTGATATGGACAGGAGGTTGAGGATAGTTAGAATACTGATATGGACAGGAGGTTGAGGATAGTTAGAATGCTGATATGGACAGGAGGTTGAGGATAGTTAGAATGCTGATATGGACAGGAGGTTGAGGATAGTTAGAATACTGATATGGACAGGAGGTTGAGGATAGTTAGAATACTGATATGGACAGGAGGTTGAGGATAGTTAGAATACTGATATGGACAGGAGGTTGAGGATAGTTAGAATGCTGATATGGACAGGAGGTTGAGGATAGTTAGAATACTGATATGGACAGGAGGTTGATGTATGGTTAGAATGCTGATATGGACAGGAGGTTGAGGATAGTTAGAATACTGATATGGACAGGAAGTTGAGGTATGGTTAGAATGCTGCCATGGACAGGAAGTTGATGTATGGTTAGAATGCTGCCATGGACAGGAAGTTGAGGATAGTTAGAATGCTGATATGGACAGGAAGTTGAGGATAGTTAGAATGCTGCCATGGACAGGAAGTTGAGGATAGTTAGAATACTGATATGGACAGGAGGTTGAGGATAGTTAAAATGCTGATATGGACAGGAAGTTGAGGATAGTTAGAATGCTGCCATGGACAGGAAGTTGAGGATAGTTAGAATGCTGCCATGGACAGGAGGTTGAGGATAGTTAGAATGCGGATATGGACAGGAGGTTGAGGATAGTTAGAATGCTGCCATGGACAGGAAGTTGAGGATAGTTAGAATGCTGATATGGACAGGAAGTTGAGGATAGTTAGAATGCTGCCATGGACAGGAAGTTGAGGATAGTTAGAATGCTGATATGGACAGGAGGTTGAGGATAGTTAGAATGCTGCCATGGACAGGAAGTTGAGGATAGTTAGAATGCTGCCATGGACAGGAAGTTGAGGTATGGTTAGAATGCTGCCATGGACAGGAAGTTGAGGTATGGTTAGAATGCTGCCATGGACAGGAAGTTGAGGATAGTTAGAATGCTGATATGTACAGGAAGTTGAGGTATGGTTAGAATGCTGCCATGGACAGGAAGTTGAGGATAGTTAGAATGCTGATATGGACAGGAAGTTGAGGTATGGTTAGAATGCTGCCATGGACAGGAAGTTGAGGATAGTTAGAATGCTGATATGGACAGGAAGTTGAGGTATGGTTAGAATGCTGCCATGGACAGGAAGTTGAAGATAGTTAGAATGCTGCCATGGACAGGAAGTTGAGGTATGGTTAGAATACTGCCATGGACAGGAAGTTGAGGATAGTTAGAATGCTGATATGGACAGGAAGTTGAGTATAGTTAGAATGCTGCCATGGACAGGAAGTTGAGGTATGGTTAGAATACTGCCATGGACAGGAAGTTGAGTATAGTTAGAATGCTGCCATGGACAGGAAGTTGAGGTATGGTTAGAATACTGCCATGGACAGGAAGTTGAGGATAGTTAGAATACTGCCATGGACAGGAAGTTGAGGATAGTTAGAATGCTGCCATGGACAGGAAGTTGAGGATAGTTAGAATGCTGATATGGACAGGAAGTTGAGTATAGTTAGAATGCTGCCATGGACTGGAAGTTGAGGTATGGTTACAGAAGAAAGACAGGCATGTGTAAAACAGAAGAACCAGGACATTAAAACACCAGACTGTCTGAGGGTTGATGATCAGTGTGCTATTACATCATTCCATTGATTTATTTAACCTTTATTAAATAAAATGAGGATGAATCAAGAAAGCTGACATGGTAGTTTATCAAGGACATCCTACTTACTTCCTGTTAATATTCATGATGAACTATGACCAAATATTTCTATTCTATCTTTGTTTAACTAGGCAAGTCAGTTAGGAACATATTCTGATTTACAGTGACGGTCTAGGAACGGTGGGTTAACTGCCTTGTTCAGAGGCAGAACGACAGATTTTCACCATGTCAGCTCGGGGATTCAATCTAGCAACTTTTCAGTTACTGGCCCAACGCTCTAGCCACCAGGCTACCGTGATTAAAGGGTATAATCATAACCACTTTATGACATAGAGTATCATCAAAAATGTCCATGAAATTACAAAGTGAGCATACCAAAAAACCTCCATCACGTCAATTTGAATTACAGACAGTCCACAGTCATGAGCCAAATTCACAATAAAGTATCTGGTATGGAGGCCCATATTCACAGTGTCTCCGAGTAGGAGTGCTGATCTCGGATCAGGTCCCCCTCTGTCCATATAATAATACTAATTATGATTTAAAACGATAACTGATCCTAGATCAGCGGTCCTACTCTGAGACGCTTTGTGAATACAGGCCCTGTATGCCTAATCTTTACTACGACAGCTCTCTCCTGCTCTCTCCTAGCGTGAGACTCTGCCTCTCTTATCGACTGTCTGTCTGTATATGAGGCTTCTACCTTAGAGAGACATCACTCACTGATAGCATACCCCAGCTATCAACTCTCTTTCTCCCCCGCTCTCTTTCCCATCTCACTCGCTCTCTTTCCCTTCTCTCTCTCTCTCACTCCCAATCTCACTCCCCCTCTCTCTCTTCCCCCTCTCTCACTCTCCTTCTCCCCCTCTCCATCTGCCTCTCTCGCTCTTTCCCACTCCCCTCCCTGTCTCCTGACACTCGAATCAGACTGACTTGTAAAACACAAAGGATCCCTGTTCTCATAAATGGTTCTCTTCTTGTGTGTGTGTGTGTCTGTGTGTGTGTGTGTGTGCGCATACATGCATGCGTGTGCCATGAATTTTAGCCACTTGCCTCTTGAAATACCACAGAAAATACCAGTGTTTTAAACAGCTAAATGAACACTAAATTAATTCTAAATGTACAGCTAAATGAATGCTAAATGTACAGCTAAGTTAACACTAAATGTACAGCTAAATTAATGCTAAATGTGCAGCTAAATTAACACTAAATGTACAGCTAAATTAATGCTAAATGTGCAGCTAAATTAACACTAAATGTACAGCTAAATTAATGCTAAATGTACAGCTAAATTAACTGTCACATTTGTCGTAGGAAGGAGACCAAAGCGCAGCGTGGGTATCGTTCCACATCTTTTATTTTAATGTGAAACTTCGCAAAACCAACAATAAACTACAAACAAAACACAAACCGTGACGAAAGAGGTGCAACATGCACTAACTCAAAATAATCTCCCACAAACACAGGTGGGAAAAACAACTACTTAAATATGATCCCCAATTAGAGACAACGATGACCAGCTGCCTCTAATTGGGGATCATACAAAAATCCCAACATAGAAAAAAGAAACTAGAGCCAAAACAACATAGAACTAAATAAACTAGATAAACCCCCCCCAGTCACGCCCTGACCTACTCTACCATAGAAAATAAGAGCTCTCTATGGTCAGGACGTGACATTAACACTAAATGAATTCTAAATGTACAGATAAATTAATGCTAAATGAATTCTAAATGTACAGATAAATTAATGCTAAATGAATTCTAAATGTACAGCGAAATGAATGCTAAAATGAATCTAAATGTACATCTAAATAAATGCTAATCTAATCTCTTCTCTCACTGATAAGTATTCTAAAGTCTTAGGCATCTGTCTGCAACAACATAAATCCCCTATTTTGACGTATGAAGCACAGATCAATTTGAAATAGTGCCGGAGTGAAATGGGGCTTGTGAACATAGTAGAGAAGGGAATAAATATGGAAGAAACTGTGAAATGACACACACACACACACACACACACACACACACACACACACACACAGGCTATTGGAGGTTTAAATTCTTGATTGTGGCTTTCAGAGGCAAGTGCAATATGGTTCCCTTGGTAACAGAGACGACCATGGAACATGACCTTGCTGTGTCATCTGTTTCATACACGACACACACATACCTTCCCACGTTTCCACTTCCCTCCTGTGCATGTTCTCAATCATTCTGCCTGACCTTCAGAAAGCCCCCTCCCTCCCTCCCTCTCTCTGTCTGTCCTCTATATATAGGTAATATGGTACCGTTTGGAACACATCCGAACACCTATTGTCCTCAACAGTCAGGGGGAAAGACAAGCCCACGGTTTAATTGTTACAGTCCGGGCTTCAAACCCACTAACCCTCCTTCAGTCCTCTGACCTCAGACTCTGGCCGTGTGCTGGGGGATTGGTGTACCGTTGCCTGGTTCCTTCAGTGTGGAGTCCAAAAGGTGGTTGAGCCTACCCATAAGCCTCTTGGGGGATTTGAAAACTGAAAAGGGCACCATGTCAGGATTCAAGCTATCAGTCCCCGCCACCACCATCCTTTCACACACAAATCTACACACACACGCACCACACAGTAAGGCTTCTTCAATGGGTGTGAGGTGATAGCCATGGAACGAGAGGAGGGAGGAGGAGGGTGGGCGACATTAAACGACATCAAATATGGCCCAGGTTCTGAGCCATTTTGAAGGGAAACTGACAAGAGTTTTAAAATAGAACTGTTAAAGTCTAACGACTGCATGTATCAAGGGAAAAACACTGTATTAATACAGTAGAAACGTCAGTCTAACCCAATGTAGTGTTGTCCTGTAGGAACACAGCAGATTACATATTTAATACCAGTACAGTACAGTACAGTACAGTACAGTACAGTACAGTACAGTACAGTACAGTACAGTACAGTACAGTACAGTACAGTACAGTACAGTTCTCATGGATTCTGGAATTTGTCAAATATAAAGCTCAGCTGAAGTAAAATCCCCGGTTTGGTGTCAGAATTGACCAGGCGTCATCGTTGGTTATGTTTAGTGCTGTGACGATTGTGGAATTTTGGGTAACGATTAATTATCATGCACATGGACACAGTTATTGTCATAATTGTCATTTTTGTTGAAAAAGTGCATAATGCATCATAATGCATCTCAGAAAATGAGCTCTGACAAACCTAATGTAAACAACACAGCTCTTACAAACCTAATGTAAACAATACAGCTCTGCCAAACCTAATGTAAACAACACAGTTCTGACAAAACCTAATGTAAACAACACAGCTCTGAAAAACCTAATGTAAACAACACAGCTCTGACAAACCTAACGTAAACAACACAGTTCTGACAAAACGAATGTAAACAACACAGCTTTGACAAACCTAATGTAAACAGCACAGCTCTGACAAACCTAACGTAAACAACACAGCTCTGACAAACCTAATGTAAACAACACAGTTCTGATAAACATAATGTAAACAACACAGCTCTGACTAACCTAATGTAAACAACACAGCTCTGACAAACCTAATGTAAACAACACAGCTCTGACAAACCTAATGTAAACAACACAGCTCTGATAAACCTAATGTAAACACAGCTCTGACAAACCTAATGTAAACAACACAGCTCAGACTAACCTAATGTAAACAACACAGCTCAGACAAACCTAATGTAACAACACAGCTCTGACAAACCTAATGTAAACAACACAGCTCAGACAAACCTAATGTAAACAACACAGCTCTGACAGACCTAATGTAAACAACACAGCTCTGATAAACCTAATGTAAACAACACAGCTCTGACAGACCTAATGTAAACAACACAGCTCTGATAAACCTAATGTAAACACAGCTCGGACAAACCTAATGTAAACAACACAGCTCTGTTGACACCTGTCTCAAAAACGAATGGTTCTGACCACTTCAAACGTTTGGAAATGAAGTTTCTCCTCTCAACGGTGCCGTTCTGCTCATAAAATGACCATCAACTTTGCCCACTTCATGTAAAAATTGAAAACTGCTATTGGGTAAATGATATCTATAAAGTTGAATCCCCCTTGTCCTGAAAATGAACATTTATTAAGACGATTATAATGACTATTAGTTCATGGTTATTGTCCATAATTGTCTGTTACACGATGATATAATAATTGCACCTGCCCCAGTTATGTTATGGTTGAGAAGAGACCGACGCAGACACTTATCAATGGGTTGTGTTAAGATCAACAGTTATCATTGGGTTGTGTTAAGATCGACAGTTATCAATGGGTTGTGTTAAGATCGACAGTTATCAAATCAAATCAAAATCAAATTTATTTATATAGCCCTTCGTATATCAGCTGAAATCTCAAAGTGCTGTACAGAAACCCAGCCTAAAACCCCAAACAGCAAGCAATGCATGTGAAAGAAGCACGGTGGCTAGGAAAAACTCCCTAGGAAAAACTCCCTAGAAAGGCCAAAAACCTAGGAAGAAACCTAGAGAGGAACCAGGCTATGAGGGGTGGCCAGTCCTCTTCTGGCTGTGCCGGGTGGATATTATAACAGAACATGGTCAAGATGGTAAAATGTTCATAAATGACCAGCATGGTCAAATAATAATAATCATTGTAGTTGTCGAGGGTGCAACAAGCACGTCCGGTGAACAGGTCAGGGTTCCGTAGCCGCAGGCAGAACAGTTGAAACTGGAGCAGCAGCATGGCCAGGTGGACTGGGGACAGCAAGGAGTCATCAATGGGTTGTGTTAAGATCGACAGTTATCAATGGGTTGTGTTAAGATCGACAGTTATCAATGGGCTGTGTTAAGATCGACAGTTATCGATGGGTTGTGTTAAGATCGACAGTTATCATTGGGTTGTGTTAAGATCAACAGTTATCATTGGGTTGTGTTAAGATCAACAGTAATCATTGGGTTGTGTTAAGATCAACAGTTATCATTGGGTTGTGTTAAGATCGACAGTTATCATTGGGTTGTGTTAAGATCGACAGTTATCATTGGGTTGTGTTAAGATCGACAGTTATCATTGGGTTGTGTTAAGATCAACAGTTATCATTGGGTTGTGTTAAGATCAACAGTTATCATTGGGTTGTGTTAAGATCAACAGTTATCATTGGGTTGTGTTAAGATCGACAGTTATCATTGGGTTGTGTTAAGATCAACAGTTATCATTGGGTTGTGTTAAGATCAACAGTTATCATTGGGTTGTGTTAAGATCGACCGACGCAGACTGAAATAAATATCTTGCTGCGTTTTGTAAACCCAGATCTAAAATTCTTCTTAGTGTAATTCCTGCTCAGCATCAGACTAACTTTGTGCTTCAGCTGCACTTCTCCACTCGGTTGAGAATTCACCAACAGCCATTCTATCAGCAACCAGCGCTCTGACTGATGTGGAGCTACTTTTCTCTGGTAAAATGCAACTTCATGCAAAACATTATTAAATGTAGCTGGCTATGATAAACATTCAAAATATGATGGCCATGCATATGTTTTTGCAAAAAATACTTAGCCTTTTCATTGTAAGCTCATTTAGTTGTGTGGCTGCCAGCCAAATAGCTGTTTCTGTTGTCATCTGATTAACATTAAGCTATTTTCTACTGAATGCACTAATGTATTTTCAGAGAAGGTAACTGTAATTGCACACCCCTGATCACTCTATTGAAGCAAAACAACACTGTTGACTTTTAATATAAAACGCAGGTGACATTTGTTGATGGTTTTTGTTTCAAAATGCAGATTTATGAACTCTAAAGCGACCAATGCACAGCTATAAGATTTCACAACACAGCTATCCGCTTTCATAACACAGCTATAAACTTTCATAACACAGCTATAAGCTTTCATAACACAGCTATACGCTTTCATAACACAGCTGTAAGCTTTCATAACACAGCTGTAAGCTTTCATAACACAGCTGTAAGCTTTCATAACACAGCTATAAGCATTCATAAGACAGCTATAAGCTTTCATAAGACAGCTATAAGCTTTCATAACACAGCTGTAAGCTTTCATAACACAGCTGTAAGCTTTCATAACACAGCTGTAAGCTTTCATAACACAGCTATAAGCATTCATAACACAGCTATAAGCTTTCATAACACAGCTATAAGCTTTCATAACACTTCACAGCTCCCTTTACCAACCAATAACACACAAATGCTCTAAAATGCATTTATAATCCATTATACATCTCATAGTGAATGTTGCTGATGTAGCATTAGCAGTGGAGTGGGTAACAGGCGGGTTATCATGCTTTAATAGCTGGGTGCTCTGCCATATATGACAATAACTTCAAATGAAATCCCAAGTTCAAGAAACATTGGGAAACGGCGGCACTCCAAAAAGTGTCTTTAAAAAAAGGACACTTCATTTCACCTTTTTATTTTCGGGCCAGACAGACTAAGGTGATTGGGCAGTTCTGCTTTTATCAGAGCATCAAGAGATTAGCAGTGCTAGCGGTTAGCCTAGCAGCAGACGGGCTGGGGAGATGGGCTGGCCCTGGCGATTGGGATCTTATCATTGTTTGTCTAACACCTGCAAAACACATCATAGATTATGGCAGGACGAATACGGAGAGATAGTGTCTGTTTCCCGTCCGCTTCACATGGACTGCTGCAAGCCAATAAATGAACACACACAGCGGCACGCATCATCTAATAGAGAAACACAAGACATGACCTCACACACTGATGGCCTCATCATAGACAGGGGAAGGCAGATCAACTAAAGACAAGGTCACACATAGAAAAAATGACACACACACACACAAACACACACTCCAGATAATTACAGTGGTGCTAATCAGTATGCATGTACACTTGACTGCACCCAGACTGGGTTGTGACTCTGTTAGCCCTGTTAGCCCCTGTAGTGCCAGAGAGATGGAGAGAGAGAGAGAGAGAGAGAGAGACAGGGAGAGATTAAGAGATACACTGGGAGAGGGAGAGAGAAAGAGGGAGACAGGTAGAGAGAGGGTGAGAGACAGACATACAGAGAGAGACAGACATACAGAGAGAGACAGACAGACATACACAGAGAGAGAGAGACAGAGACAGGGAGAGATTAAGAAATACACTGGAGAGGGAGAGAGAAAGAGAGAGACAGGTAGAGACAGAGAGTGAGACAGAGGGAGAGAGGGTGAGAGAGTGAGAGACAGGGAGAGAGACAGAGAGAGGGGGATAGAGACAGAGAGAGAGACAGGAGAGAGAGAGGGTGAGAGACATGGAGAGAGAGACAGGGAGAAAGAGACGGAGAGAGACAGGGAGACACAGGGAGAGAGAGAGAGAGAGAGAGAGAGAGAGACAGGGAGACACAGAGAGAGACAGTGAGAGAGACAGGGAGAGACAGGGAGACACAGGGAGGGAGACAGGAAGAGAGAGACAGGAAGAGAGAGACAGGGATAAGGTTGCAAAGGGTCGGACACTTTCCTGGAAATTTCCGGACATTTTTCATGGGAAGTTAAGCCCGGGAATTTGGGGAAATTTGCGTAAATTCAATCAAAAAAGTTAGCTTATAACAGTGAACCTTTTTTGTGGGATACACATAAGGCAATTCTAGGTCTTGTGGCATATTTTGGTTAAACTATCCCCAATTCAATGGAATTACAACCCTCTGCATGCACAGTGCATTCTTCCATCACATGTACAGCTGATTCTCAAGATCTTGCACACTAATGAGATGCTATTGAGCCCACACTAATACACTGTCTGAGCCAAGGACTACATGCTTTCTGGTAAGTTTTGATTACAATACTGTGTGAATATATTATGACATGATTTTTTGTTAACTAGTAAATAGTAGCCTACAGCAGTGTTTAAATCATTTCTAACTGGTTAACAATTTCTGCTAGTTAGTTTTTGCTACCTTGTGGGTTTTAGCTTGCTTGAGCCTGCTAACTGGGGACTGTTAATTGACCTGTTTCCATACGTGTTTCATTTTAAAACATGTATCTTACAAAGGAGTTGTTCAATCTAACTGCTTAACTATTTATCTGTACATGGAATTGTATTTGGGTTATTTTTATTTTTTTTCCCCTAATCTTTACAGGAAAATGCCACAGGCACTTTCTGATGTGTGGAGATTTCACTGCAGCTAATGTAGAAGGAAAAGCTGTGTACATTTGCAACTACTGTGCCAAATCATATGTGAACAAAGATGCAGAATCATCTGGCCAAGTGCATAAAGTTCCCTCAGCGCTCACAACAAGCAACCTCTGACAAAAGTCCCTCTATTTCTATTTGAGGTGAAAATGATGAATCAGACACCTTATCGATAGCAACAGCTCATGGTCCTCCTGGAATCAGAAGTTTTTTTGACTGAATGGAGGAACGTAGTCAGAGAAATGCTGATGAATGTCTTGCTCAAGCTGCGTATGCAACTGGTTCACCTCTGATGCTCACAGGCAACGTGTGTTGGAAGAGATTTCTGAATGTTCTTCACCCAGCATACACCCCTCCAACCAGACACGCTTTATCTACTCATTTGCTGGATGCAGAATTCAACATAGTTCATGTGAAGGTCAAGCAAATCATAGAGAAAGCAGACTGTATTGCAATCATCTCTGATGGGTGTTGAATGTTCGTGGGCAAGGAATAATTAACTACATCATCTCCACCCCTCAACCAGTATTCTACAAGAGCACAGACACAAGGGACAACAGACACACCGGTCTCTACATTCCAGATGAGCTGAAGGCAGTAATCAATGACCTTGGACCACAGAAGGTATTTGCACTGGTGACAGACAATGCTGCGAACATGAAGGCTGCTTGGTCTAAAGTGGAGGAGTCCTACCCTCACATCACACCCATTGGCTGTGCTGCTCATGCACTGGATCTGCTCCTCAAGGACATCATGGCACTAAAAAAATGAATACACTCTACAAGAGAGCCAAGGAAATGGTTAGCTATGTGAAGGGTCATCAAGTTATAGCAGCAATCTACCTCACCAAGCAAAGTGAGAAGAATAAGAGCACCACATTGAAGCTGCCCAGCAACACCCGTTGGGGTGGTGTTGTTATCATGTTTAACAGTCTCCTGGAGGGGAAGGAGTCTCTCCAAGAAATGGCCATATCACAGTCTGCCGATATGGACAGCCCCATCAAGAGGATCCTCCTGGATGATGTATTTTGGGAGAGAGTGGTAAGCAGCCTGAAACCTATAGCAGTAGCCATTGCACAGATTAAGGGAGACAATGCCATCCTGTCTGATGTTCACTCTGCTTGCAGATGTAAGAGAAGAAATCCGTACTGCCCTTCCCACTTCACTGTTGCTCCAAACAGAGGAAACTGCAGTTCTGAAAGACATTTAAAAGTGTGAAGACTTCTGCCTGAAGCCCATACACACCGCAGTGTACATGTTGGACCCCAAGTATGCTGGCAAGAGCATCTTGTCTGGTGCAGAGATCAACAAGGCCTATGGTGTCATCACTTCCGTGTCTCGCCACCTTGGCCTGGATGAGGGCAAGGTTCTTGGCAGTCTGGCGAAGTACACTTTCAAGCAAAGGCTTTTGGATGGAGATGCAATATGTTGTGCCAATATATCTCATCAGCCACCTGGTGGAAGGGACTTTGTGGATCTGAGGCTCTTTCCCCTGTTGCCTCCATCATCCTCCATATCCCACCAACATCAGCCGCCTCAGAGCGCAACTGTTCCTTGTTTGGGAACACACACACCAAAGCACGCAACAGGCTGACCAACACAAGGATTGAAAAATTGGTGGCCATCCGAGCAAATTTGAGGCTTTTTGAGCCTGACAACGAGTCATCCTCAACAAGGTTGGAAAGTGACAGTGAAGATGAGGCCTCAGAGTCTGATGTTTAAGAGGTGGACATTGAGGAGGTCCAGGGAGAAGACATGGAAGCCTGAGAGGAAGACAACCAAAGCTTTAGTTTCTACACTATCATTTTACAGATGTATGTTGAAAACGTTTTTGGGAGATGCGATGGATCATTGGGGGATCATTCAATATTCCCTTTCTTTTGTTGTTCAGTGAAATCATCCCATGTGAAGAGTCAACTCATTTAATTAAAGTTCAATTCGTAACTAAATTGTTATTTTTTTTCTATTGGAAGGATTTAATCATTTGCAATTATGTCTACTTATGATGAGGTAAAATATGTATGTTTCTGTCTCCATATGATATGGTAAATATATCCAATGCAAAAAACATCTACTTTTAAATGGTATTAATATTAATTTGCATATATTGGAGAGAAAGACAGACATACAGAGACAGACATACAGAGAGATGGAGAGAGAGACAGGCAAACAGAGAGATGGAGAGAGAGACATACAGAGAGATGGAGAGAAAGAGAGATAGAGAACAACAGGACACTAATCCAGCAGTTTTTAATACAGGCAGTATCGATCTGACCAAAGTTGATTCTCATCAGCTAAATGAGAGACACTGTCACACTACTGAGTCCAAACTCAGGTGTGTTACGCGGAGTGGAACAAGGGAACCCAAGAGCAGACTCAGACTCAGACGAGGAGACAAGGATGAAGTAACCAAGGTATTTATTGAAACACAGGGGTAAGATGGAGTGCAGGCAGGGGAAGCTTGGGTGGGTTGCAGGAAACCATGTGCGGAGGCTTAGGCTGGAGTGAGAGGGGTTGGGACAGGGTAAGCAGGTCAGTAGGAGAATCCAAGGGAGTGGTAGAGTGGGGAATCCAGGACAGAGTCGCAGGATGACAAGACGTGGAACTGGAGACAGGGACTAGAGTCAGAGTGGTCGGAACTGTAGCAGAGAGGAAAACAGCATCAGGCTAGGAAAACAGGCACAACAGGAACAAACTGCTAGAAACATGGACTGACTGAGCAGAGATTACGATCTGGCAGCGGGGAAGTGGCAGGGCGGAGTATTTGTAGAGGTCTTGATTATGGAACAGGTTGCAGCTGGTGGTGATCTGCTCTGACTCCAGCACACCTGTCTCCGCCCACACAATCACACACACACACAGAGAGATGGAGAGAGTACTGGGGGAGTGGCGGCAAGTCAAGGAGACACAGGATGAGCAGTAGAGGGCGTGGCAGGAGCAGATGTAACAGTACCCCCCCGCCACTTGGCGCCCGAACCAGACTTATCTGGGTGTGAGGTATAGAAAGAGGGAGGGGTCCAGGATGTGAAGGCGGGGCACCCAGCAGCGCTCCTCAGGCCCGTATCCTTCCCAGTCCACCAGGTACTGCCAGCCGCGACCCCGACGGCGTATATCCAAAAGTTGGCGGATGGTTTAGGCAGGATGGTCATCGATGAGTCGAGGGGGTGGAGGAGCCGCTACAGGAGGAGACGGGGGACTGGAGCAGACAGGTTGAATCAGGGATACATGGAAGGTAGGATGGATCCTAAGAGAGGCTGGTAGTTTCAGGCACACAGCAGAGAAATTAATGACACGGTCATTTTTCAAAGGGACCAATGAATCGGGGGGAAAGTTTCTTCGATGTCACCTTCAATGGCAGGGCCTTCGATGAGAGGCATACCTTTTGACCTGGGGTGTAGACTGGAGCTGAGGCCCAGCGACAGTTGGCTTGGGACTGGGTCCTGTCAGAGGCACGAAAAGGGCAGCCCGGTCTTCCTCCAGGTACGGTGACAACGGCGCAGATGTTCCTGGACAGAGGGAACCGCAACCTCAACCTCCTGGGCGAGGAACAAGGGGGGGTTGGTAACCCAGAGCGCACTCGAAGGGTGACATGCCTGATGAGGCGTTGGTGAGGGTGTTGTGGGCATATTCAACCCACGGTAGCTGAGCGCTCCAGAAGGAAGGGTTAGCAGAAGTCACGCAGCGTAGGGCAGTCTCCATCTCTTGGTTGGCCCGTTCGGTCTGGCCGTTGATCTGGGGATCCAGAAGAAAGCCTGACATTGATACCAAGAGCTGAACGGAAGGGTCTCCATACCTGGGAGGTAAACTGGGGTCCTCTGTCGGAAATGATTTCAGTGGGAATGCCATGCAGATGAAACACATGGGATACTAACAAGCCCGCAGTCTTCCTGGAGGACGGGAGCTAGGAGAGGGGAATGATGTGAGCCATTTTGAAAAACCTGTCAATAATGGTGAGGATGACGGAGTTACTGTTAGATGGGGAAGGCAAGTGACGAAGTCCAGAGCTATGTGTGACCAGGGGTAACTGGGTATGGGAAGAGGGCGAAGCAGACCGGAAGTGGGTTTAGTGGAGGTTTTGTTCCGGGCACAAACCAAACAGGCTGAGACAAACTCCCACACATCTCTCTCCATGGAGGGCCACTAAAAGTGCTGGGTTGGCACAGGAAGGCGAGGGTCTGGTTTATACCAGGGTGACAGGTGAGGTGGGTAGAATGGCCCCACTGAAGAACATCAGAGCAAACACAATCTGGAACAAATAGAACATTACTAGGACCGTTACCCGGGTCAGGCTGGTTCTGCTGAGCCTGGAGGATACAGGACTCGATCTCCCAGGCGACGGTGGCAATGATGCAGGTGGATGGCACAATGGCTTCTGGCTCGGTACCCGTGTTGTTGGTGGTGAACTGGCGAGAGAGCGCATCTTCGAACCAGGGCGATAAGTGACTGAAATTGAATCTACCGAAGAACAAGGCCCACCTGGCTTGCCAGGAGTTCAGACGGTTGGAGGTAGGACAGGTTTTTAATGGTCAGTCCACACGATGAAGAGGGGTACAGAGCCCTCCAGCTAGTGACGCCATTCCTCAAGAGCCAGCTTAACTGCCAGGAGTTCCCGGTTTCCAATGTCAAAATTCCTCTCTGCAGGTGAGAGCTTATGGGAAAACAATACACATGGGTGGACCTTCGGTGGAGGTGAGATTGGTGAGAGGTGCTGCCAGACGGCTGTAGTTGCGGATGAAACGTCTGTAAAAATTTGCAAACCCCAGGAAACGCTGTAGCTGTTTCAGGTTGGAGGGCGCAGGACACTCTGTGACTGCCATGACCTTGGCGGGGTCCATACATAACTGTCCCTGTGCAATAATATAACCCAGGAAAGACACTGAGGCAGCATGGAACTCACATTCTTCAGCTTTAACAAAAAGCTTATTCTCCAACAGCCGTTGAAGTACTTGGCGAATGTGTTTCTGGTGAGCCTCAGAGTCCTTGGGAAAATCAGGATGTCATCTAAATAGACAAAAATGAAGCGTCCAATCACATCCCTAAGCACATCATTGACTAGGTTCTGGAAAACAGTAGGGGCGTTAGTAAGACCAAAAGGCATGACCAAATACTCAAAGTGACCCAGTGGGGTGTTGAACACAGTCTTCCAGTCCCCCTCTCTTATGTGAACAAGGTGGTAGGCATTCCAGAGGTCGAGTTTGGTAAACACCGTGACACCATGGAGGGGGGCAAACGCAGAGCCGATGAGTGGCAAGGGGTACTTGTTCTTTACTTTGATATTATTCAGCCCACGGAAGTCTATGCACGGCCTCAGTGACCCATCCTTCTTCTTCACAAAGAAAAACCCAGCACCCACCGGGGAGAAAGATGACTTGATAAGTCCTGCAGCCAGAGAATCCTGGATATATCTCTCCATAGCCTCTTGCTCGGGGCGACAGAGGTTAAACAACCGGCTACTGGGGAGAGGAACTCCAGGCTGGAGGTCAATGGCGCAGTTGTACGGCCGATGAGGCGACAGCGACCGGGCGTGATGCTTGCTGAACACAGGAGCTAGATCGTGATACTCGGGAGGAGCTAGATCGTGATACTCGGGAGGAACTGATGACAGGTTCGGAGGTTCTGGAATGAACTGTGGCACAGACAAGGCAGGGGCAAGGGCAGAATGTAGACAATTAGAGTGACAAAATGAACTCTAAGTGGTTACCTTTCCAGCAGTCCAGTCAATCTGTGGGTTGTGTAGCTTTAACCATGGATGGCCAAGAACCAGGGGAGTGTAAGGACAGTCGATTATGTGGAAACTGATCTTATCCTGGTTATTTCCAGAGAGAGACGCAGGATGACAGGGACGGTTCTCTCACAGACACGGGCGAGGAGCGTTGGCATCGAGGGGTGAATCGAGTGGGACAGTGTCCAGGCCCAACTGGGTAATGACACCTTGGTCCAGGAAGCTCTCGTCGGCGCCCGAATCGATGAGAACAGACAGAGGAAAAGTCTGGCTCTGCCACACAAGGTTGCCTTCAAGCAGGGGTCTGGGGGAAAATGGGCAGGTGATTTGGCTCAACAGTATATCCCCCACTACTGCCGAGCCCCCTCTTTTGCTGGACGCAGGGAACAAGTGGAGACAAAGTGGCCAACCTGGCCACAGTATAGGCAGCTCCTAGCACTGATTCGTCGTTGCGTCTCCCCTGGAGAGAGACGGGCCCGCCCGAGCTGCATGGGTTCAGGATCTGGAAGAGCCTTGGGATGGGATGCAGTCGGAGAAGGAGGACAAGGCACTGGAGCAGATGTTATGGGGCATGCAACCATACCTAACCTCTCCCTCCGACGCTCACGGAGACAGTTGTCGATGCGGATAGCGACAGAGATGAGTTCATCAAGTCCATCAGGCTCATCCCTGGACACCAACTCGTCCTTGAGGGTCTCCGCGAGCGCGTTCTGGAATGCTCCCTGAAGGGCCTCCTCATTCCAGCCGCTCTCAGCGGCGAGGGTGCGAAACTCACATGCCATCTCAGCAACGACATGGGGGCCTTGACGGAGGGACACAGTCTGGGCCGTCTGCATTTCTGCCTGTCTATTGTCACTGTCTGTCTGTCTCTTGTGTCTCTGCCCACCCCTCCCTCCGTCTGTCTCTCTCCATGTCTGGCAGTGACTAACTGTGAGGTCCTTTACATCAGCTGTACTGTATATACCACACCAGTTCCCCTAAAATGACCACAACGCTTCTGAAAATGTAATGCTGAGTGAATGCATGTTCTTGTTCTGTCTGTCTGTCTGTCTTTCTGTCTGCCCATCCGTCTGTACTAGCAAACTGATGTTATCAAATCCTTACAAGGTCCAGCCACAGCCCAAATAAAAGTCAAATAATCCCCAAATCAGAATGTGATGAAAATGTCTCTGACGTCATTCTGGGAAAGTATCTTCCTCTCTCTCATCCTAATCGTCATCCTAATCGTCATCCTAATTGTCATCCTAATCGTCATCCTAATTGTCTTGTTACAACCATTATGATTTTTGCAGAGTGCTTTGACTGCAATGCATGACTATGGGTTATTACTTTCACTTTTAACTATCATTCAATTAGCTGGTGGATGGTCTTTGGTATACTATCCAGCCATAGATATTCTATTCTATGATGAAGAGACATTCTAGAATGCTCCGCCAAGGGAGATTAGGCGCCAAATGAAGCCAGAGTTTGATCTACCAGTCTCTCCTCCTCTGTGGCTTTTCGCTTCTCCGTGGTTTGCGTGTGTGACAGACTGTGTTAGCTGTCAATCTATGACTACAGCGTGACAGACTGTGTTAGCTGTCAATCTATGACTACAGCGTGACAGACTGTGTTAGCTGTCAATCTATGACTACAGCGTGACAGACTGTGTTAGCTGTCAATCTATGACTACAGTGTGACAGACTGTGTTAGCTGTCAATCTATGACTACAGCGTGACAGACTGTGTTAGCTGTCAATCTATGACTACAGCGTGACAGACTGTGTTAGCTGTCAATCTATGACTACAGCGTGACAGACTGTGTTAGCTGTCAATCTATGACTACAGCGTGACAGACTGTGTTAGCTGTCAATCTATGACTACAGCGTGACAGACTGTGTTAGCTGTCAATCTATGACTACAGCGTGACAGACTGTGTTATGACTACAGCGTGACAGACTGTGTTAGCTGTCAATCTATGACTACAGCGTGACAGACTGTGTTAGCTGTCAATCTATGACTACAGCGTGACAGACTGTGTTAGCGCTGTCAATCTATGACTACAGTGTGACAGACTGTGTTAGCTGTCAATCTATGACTACAGCGTGACAGACTGTGTTAGCTGTCAATCTATGAATACAGCGGGACAGACTGTGTTAGCTGTCAATCTATGAATACAGCGGGACAGACTGTGTTAGCGCTGTCAATCTATGACTACAGCGTGACAGAATGTGTTAGCTGTCAATCTATGACTACAGCGGGACAGACTGTGTTAGCTGTCAATCTATGACTACAGCGGGACAGACTGTGTTAGCGCTGTCAATCTATGACTACAGCGGGACAGACTGTGTGCCTTGTCCTAATGTCTCGCTAGGTCTCATTGTCTGCTCATGTTTCTTAATTTCCCCAATTCTTATCACCCACGGCAACATGACCAATGAAAACAATAATGTCTCCCTCTCCTTCCCGCTCTTCCCTTTCTCTCTCTGTCTCATTTCCCTCCCTCCCTACCTCTCTCTCTCCCTCCCTACCTCCCTCCCTCCCTCCCTCCCTCCCTCCCTACCTCTCTCCCTCCCTCCCTACCTCTCTCCCTCCCTCTATGTCAGGGCTTTTTCATTCCACTGCTGTCATTCCTTAATTCTCTCCCCTCAGACTGTACCTCTCACTCCCTCTCCTCTCCTCTCTTCACCTCTTCTCCTCTCTCCATCTCGCTCTCCCATACTCTGTCTGTTTGCCATGCAGTGCTATGTCTCTCTCTCTCTCCCAAGCATCATGTGTGTCTGACTGAAAGTATGAACTAGCTATCAATCAGTGCATTCCCTTTAAGCCCAAAGCTGGTTCAGTGTGTGTCTGAGAGAGGGGGAGGGGGAGAGATTGGTAAAAAGTGGGATAAAGATTATATGTATTCATGTGTATTTACCATATGTGCGTATGTGTGTGTGTGTTCTGACTCATAGTTAATCGTAAGGCAGTGTAGATGCACTTCCTCAAAATAAGTGCCTGTGTGTGTGTGTGTGTGTGTGTGTGTGTGTGTGTGTGTGTGTGTGTGTGTGTGTGTGTGTGTGTGTGTGTGTGTGTGTGTGTGTGTGTGTGTGTGTGTGTGTGTGTGTGTGTGTGTGTGTTAGTGATTGTGTCTATGGGTTTCTCCCTTGCTCCAGCACTTCCTGTGCTCTTCACAGACCGTCACCATAAAAACTAGAGCAAAATGGCCTAAAGATCATCTCTATGGTGTCAGTAGGTGGGTGTAGCTGGTCGTGGTGCGCAGCTGTCGTTGTCTCTAATTGGAGGCCATATTTAAGTTGATGTTTGTCCCACATGTCCTTGTGGGTGATTATATTTTGAGTAGTGTGTTTTTTCCCTCTCTGCGTCATGGTTTGTTGTTTTCTGGTTAGTTTAAGTATTTATATATTGCATCACGTTTCACTATTAAATAAAGATGTGGAACTACGAAAACGCTGCATCTTGGTCTGATCCTTATAATAGCCGTGACAAACATGGGGGAAACCAAGGGTTAAATACATGAACATGTAATTGGGGAATGAAACCAGGTGTGTAGAAAACAAAGACAAAACAAATGGAAAATGAATGGTGGATCGGCGATGGCTAGAAGTCCGGTGACGTCGACCGCCGAACGCCGCCCGAACAAGGAGAGGGACCGACTTCGGCGGAAGTCGTGACATATGGGCGATTCACAATATATATCTCATTTTAAAAAATACAATTCTCTCAATAAGCTTTGTTGTACAATTAATGGTCAACACACTGCATTTCAAAGAGTCAGGAATAATCTAATGAATTTATAACTAAGCTAAATATAAACCTTTCACAACCATAAGACCCACTAAAAATGGTATTATTATATCAAAATAATTCAACCTGCTTTATCTGTAATAATCACTGATTTGGCTTTCAAGTCTATGAAAACGTACCTTTTTTTGTTACAAATGTAACCAGAACCATGCATAATGCACATTCAACTAATAATTGTATTAGGCATTATAGAACATTAACACAGGTCTGAAAACAATCTCTCAAGCACAAGCCCACGTGTTAGTGAGTATCCAGCTAATCTTTATCTTTCAAGTTTCAGCAACTTCTCTATTTGCTAGCTAACACACAGCAGAGAAGGAGCAAAGGAGACGAGACCAAAAATACAACATGAGAACAAGCAGACAAACGCTCATGGAAACGATACAGGAATTTGGAATATTGCGCAAAAACATACATTCAAATTAAGGCAATTAATTTAATTCAAATACGTGTCAATGTTTGGAGATCTAATGAAGAGACAACAGAGAGGGGGGATGAAAGAGAGAGTCATCAACAACTGAGAGGGAGACCTGGCTCTCAACAGAAGACAGGCTGTGTGCACACTGCCCACAAAATGAGGTGGAAACTGAGCTGCACTTCCTAACCTCCTGCCAAATGTATGACCATATTAGAGACACATATTTCCCTCAGATTACACAGATCCACAAAGAACTTGAAAACAAACCCAATTTTGATAAACTCCCATATCTACTGGGTGAAATACCACAGTGTGCCATCACAGCAGCAAGATTTGTGACCTGTTGCCACAAGAAAAGGGCAACCAGTGAAGAACAAACACCATCGTAAATAAAACCCATATTTATGTGTATTT
>NC_042961.1:53501691-53524191 GCF_901001165.1 Salmo trutta | reverse complement strand
CACCAAAACGTCTTAGGCCTAAACCTCACAATACAACCAAAACGTCTTAGGCCTAAACCTCACAATACAACCAAAACGTCTTAGGCCTAGACCTCACAATACAACCAAAACGTCTTAGGCCTAGACCTCACAATACAACCAAAACGTCTTAGGCCTAAACCTCACAATACAACCAAAACGTCTTAGGCCTAAACCTCACAATACAACCAAAACGTCTTAGGCCTAAACCTCACAAAACAACCAAAACGTCTTAGGCCTAAACCTCACAATACAACCAAAACGTCTTAGGCCTAAACCTCACAATACAACCAAAACATCTTAGGCCTAAACCTCACAAAACAACCAAAACGTCTTAGGCCTAAACCTCACAAAACAACCAAAACGTCTTAGGCCTAGACCTTAACTCTTCAAGACAGAAATGATACAGCAAAAGTGGGATATATAACTACATGTTAGACTATAGAGCAGTTCCCTTTTTATTCTTCCTAAGAAGGACAAACTGAAAATGAAAGGCAGTGTTCATAGTCAAGCTGTGCTCTGTCTAAACTACAGCTCTGACAAGAGGCAGAGACGGCTTCATGGCTAAGCCAAAATGTTTTTCTTTCTTTTAATCATAAAGTAACACCTTTTATTGACTTTTTATAGAATTTTCAATTTTCTCCACGAGTGTCTGACTATCCTCTGTAGCCAAGGACAGCCTCGCTCCTCAACTCATGTCACCTTGGTTGGACTGTGAGGTAGCGAAAAGCGACAAAGCAGCAACAGACTAGCGACAGAATAGGTTGTCCTGTGCAGTAGAGCTGGTGAGAACAGTAATGGTGCCTGTGGTAATAACACAGAGAGCAGCAGTGGTAACAGTGGTAACAGTGGTAGCAGTGGTAACAGTAGTAACAGTGGTAACAGTGGTAACAGTGGTAACAGTGGTAGCAGTGGTAACAGTGGTAACAGTGGTAACAGTGGTAGCAGTGGTAACAGTAGTAACAGTGGTAACAGTGGTAACAGTGGTAACAGTGGTAGCAGTGGTAGCAGTGGTAACAGTGGTAACAGTGGTAACAGTGGTAACAGTAGTAACAGTAGTAACAGTGGTAACAGTGGTAACAGTGGTAACAGTGGTAACAGTGGTAACAGTGGTAGCAGTGGTAACAGTGGTAACAGTGGTAGCAGTGGTAGCAGTGGTAACAGTGGTAACAGTGGTAACAGTGGTAACAGTAGTAACAGTAGTAACAGTGGTAACAGTGGTAACAGTGGTAACAGTGGTAACAGTGGTAACAGTGGTAGCAGTGGTAACAGTGGTAACAGTGGTAACAGTGGTAGCAGTGGTAACAGTGGTAACAGTGGTAACAGTGGTAGCAGTGGTAACAGTGGTAACAGTGGTAACAGTGGTAACAGTGGCAGCAGGTGAATGTGTGTGCGTGTGTGTAACAGCCAAGGCCTCCTCACACACAGGTAGCCTAGTGGTTAGAGCGTTGGACTAGTAACCGAAAGGTTGCTAGATCAAATCCCTGAGCTGACAAGGCCTTGTTCTCCCCCTGAACAAGGCAGTTAACCCACTGTTCCTAGGCTGTCAATGTAAATCAGAATTTGTTCTTAACTGACTTGCCTAGTTAAACAAAGGTTAAAAAACAGACTGCTGTCTGAGAGCTAATACTCTACAGGGTTAAAGACACACCAGGAACCCTCCTCCCTCTGTGGCCTGTAGATGCTCAATCACCTGCTGACACTAAGCCTGCAGCAAGAACACATACAACAAGAAACAGACATAAAGTACTCCTTATGTTAACAACCACTAGCCTAATGTACTGATGTACAAATATACTGATGTACTAATATACTAATGTACTAATATACTGATGTACTAATATACTGATGTACTAATATACCGATGTACTGATGTACTAATATACTGATGTACTAATATACTAATGTACTGATGTACTAATATACTGATGTACTGATGTACTAATGTACGAGGTGCTGTGAAATATATATTGTATGATTATGAAACACAGTGTCCTTCAGGTGTGTGGTGTCCACAGAGATGTTCAGTGAATAGACCTTGTGAATGCAGACACTGTGAATGAACTGACACCAGCACGGGCAACAGTGAAGGAGAGTCATACATGAAGGAGCAAGGAGGATTCTGTATCTCTGTCCGCACACACACACACACACACACACACACACACACACACACACACACACACACACACACACACACACACACACACACACACACACACACACACACACACACAGGGTTGTGCTGCAGTCTCAATAGATGGGTTAAAACTGTCTGATTCAAGAACTGCCTTCTCTCTCTGTCTCTCTCTGTCTCTCTCTGTCTCTCTCTGTCTCTATCTGTTTCTATGTCTCTATCTGTCTCTGTCTCACTCTCTGTCTCTATCTGTCTCTATCTGTCTCTATCTGTTTCTGTCTCACTCTCTGTCTCTATCTGTTTCTGTCTCTCTCTCTGTCTCTATCTGTCTCTATCTGTTTCTGTCTCACTCTCTGTCTCTCTCTGTCTCTATCTATCTCTATCTGTCTCTATCTGTTTCTGTCTCACTCTCTGTCTCTCTCTGTCTCTCTCTGTCTCTATCTGTTTCTGTCTCTCTCTGTCGCTCTCTGTCTCTGTTTCTGTCTCACTCTCTGTCTGTCTCTATCTGTCTCACTCTCTGTCTGTCTCTATCTGTCTCTGTCTGTCTCTCTATCTCTATCTGTTTCTGTCTCACTCTCTGTCTCTATCTGTTTCTGTCTCACTCTCTGTCTCTCTCTGTCTCTGTCTCACTCTCTCTCTGTCTGTCTATCTATCTATCTCTATCTGTCTCTATCTGTTTCTGTCTCACTCTCTGTCTCTATCTGTTTCTGTCTCACTCTCTGTCTCTATCTGTCTCTATCTGTTTCTGTCTCTCTCTCTGTCTCTATCTGTCTCTATCTGTTTCTGTCTCACTCTCTGTCTCTCTCTGTCTCTATCTCTGTCTCACTCTCTCTCTGTCTCACTCTCTCGCTGTCTGTCTGTCTGTCTCTCTATCTCTATATGTCTCTCTGTCTCTTGCTCTACTTCCCAGAGCCATGGGCAAGGACAAGGCTCAGTTCTCTCACTTTCGTAAGGAGGGCTGATTCTCTGATTCTCTGAATCTCCTCTAACTCTAACACACACAACCTCCCTGTCTCCCTGAGGCCAAGTCTGTCACATCCTCAACAAGTAAGTGCTAAATTCAACTTTCCACATTCACAGTAGCTGCATAAAGACCTGACTATGTCATAGAACTTATCACATTTCACAACGTTGCGCTCTCATTTGCACGTTATAAGCACCGGGTTATCCAATCCAGCACCTTGCTCCCTCACCCCTCCCTGTGCTGAAGAGACCATGTGACTCCATATGCGGTACGGAGATAAGGGGAGGAGCTCAATAACCAAAACCTCACCACTTCTACAACCGTATATCCAACCTATCTTCCCCCCCGACACACCAGATCTCCTGAAATACCGACATATCTCGACTCGGAACCGAAAGGTTGCAAGATTGAATCCCCGAGCTGACAAGGTATAAATCTGTCGTTCTCCCCCTGAACAAGGCAGTTAACCCACTGTTCCTAGGCCGTCATTGTAAATAAGAATGTGTTCTTAACTGACTTGCCTAGTTATATAAAGGTTAAATAAAGGTTAAAACACTTAATAGTAAAGGGTCTGTTATCCCCTCACCTTTGACCCTGTTCCTCCTTGTTATCCAAATAGAAAACTTTGCCTGAGCAAACAGTTAATTCAACAACACACATTTGTCCTTTTCTTTATTCGAATACCTGTATTCCATTATAAACACCCCAACAGTAAAAACCTCCCCCAACCTCTCACACAGACATTCCAACAGAGACATTAGTGACATTAACCTGGTGCACACAGAAAACACATGAATCACAGTTTCACTCATGACACAGAAAGTACACCCCTGTACAACTCCCGGGTCGACCCGTGCCAACCAGATATTAGTGGCCAGGGTTTCATGTAGGTCCCCGGACCTCTTTGGTACTGGGGGTTTGTACAGCCCCCTCCATCTAAAACCCACCATACTCTCCGCCCCACACACCCCCTGCCACTGATGTGCCTTCACTCCTGTTAGGCTCCTAATGTTTTAAAACTATTTTTAAATCAATTATCCTTTATTTAACTAGGCAAGTCAGTTAAGAACTTATTCTTATTTACAATGACGGCCTTCCCCAGCCAAACCCTAATCTGGACAACGCTGTACCAATTGTGAGCCGCCCTATGGGACTCCCAATCATGGCCAGTTGTGATACAGCCCAGGATCGAACCAGGGTCTGTACTGACGCCTCTAGCACTGACATGCAGTGCCTTAGACCACCGCGTCACTCGGGAGCCCCTTAACTTAATGCAGAGGTTGTAGAGGGCTTTACCTCCCACCCCCTCAAACTCCCCCAGGCTCGGAGTGTTCAAATCTAACAAGTCATCCAGACTCCCTTGCCAGTCTCCAGTCTCTGCCGTCACCTGCAGTGGCGGAAACATTGGTAGCCCCTCCCCCTTTGTCTGCTCAAACACCCCCCTTACCGTCTCAGACAGTGCCTCCTGGACCTCCTCCAGGAATCTCTCCAGCGGCCTAAGAGATGTTAGTCTTGTTTGTTGTGCCAGGACTTCCGGGGTTTTCAACCCCTCCTCTCCCAGCAGCCGCGGATGACCCTGCCTTAGTAAACCCGCTGCCATCTGCAGGGTGGTCGACTGGACCCATCTCAAAAGGATGGCTGGGTTGTGGAAGATCGGCTCCTCCCACACCTACAGCCCAGGCTCCACACCCCCTTCTCGTGTGGGCCTTAGCAGCTGCCAGGCCCTCAGCACTGCAGAGTAAACGTCAGAGAGACCTGCTGTACTCAGCCTCTCCAGCCTCATGAGGAACAGCTGCCGGTCCAACCCTAATCCGCCAGCTCTCCTCAGCAGCGTGCATGCTGGTTCCCTCCAGCCGACATCAGTATGGCCTTTAGTCGGAATGCAGCCACCCTGTTCTCCAGTTCCACCAGGCCCTGTCCTCCTTCGTGTACAGACATATACAACACTGCCAACCTCAGCCAGTGACCAGAAAAAGCAGACCGGCGGGGGGTTGAGGACAGCCAGGCTTGACACCACTGTCTGTGACAGCCCCTCCCAGTTCTTCCTGACCCACCTCTGAATACTTTCCGAATGCATTGCATCGATTGGGTGAATTACCACAGTGTGCCATCACAGCAGCAATATTTGTGACCTGTTGCCACAACAAAAGGGCAACCGGTGAAGAACAAACACCATCGTAAATACAACCCATGTTTATGTTTATTCGTTTTCCCTGTTGTACTTCAACTATGTGCACATAATATGACATTTGAAATGTCTTTATTCTTTTGGAACTTTTGTGAGTGTAGTGTTTTCAACAAATATTGTTTATTTGACTTTTGTTAAGATAGAGAGAGAATGTTTATGTATTTTCCCTTTTGTACTTTAACTATTTGCACATTGTTACAACACTGTATATAGACATAATATGACATTTTCAATGTCTCTTCTCATTTGAAACTTTTGTGAGTGTAATTTTTACAGTTCATTTTTGATTCTTTCTTTCACTTCTGTTTATTATCTACTTCACTTGCTCTGGCAATGTAAACATTTGTTTCCCATGCCAATAAAGCCCTTTGAATTGAGAGAGTAATGTTTACTGTCAATTTGTTATTGTTTAATCAACTTTTGTTTATTATCTATTTCACTTGCTTGGCAATGTAAACATACGTTTCCCATGCCAATAAAGCCCCTTGAATTGAAATTGAATTGAGAGAGGACGAGTGTGTTGTTCTGTATGTATGGCAATAAGACTGTGTCTGGTCCTCGTGCTGTTTAGTGGAGTGAGTCAAGGTGGGATTAACAAGGGAGCTACTGTCAGCTCTCAGTCTGGTGAGTCAGCCATGGTGAGTACAGTGCCCCTGGAGCAAATTAGGGTTAAGTGCCTTGCTCAAGGGCACATTGACAGATTTTTCACCTTGTCGGCTCTGGTATTCGAACGCTCTAAACGCGAGGCTATCACGCACACACACTTCCTGGCCTTTCATTAAAGCGATTAGAGATTAATGTCCAGAGCACACGTCTAATCCTGTTTAGAGCTGCACTGTGAGATGATGGCATATAGTGTGACCAGCCTTGTGTGTGTGTGTGTGTGTGTGTGTGTGTGTGTGTGTGTGTGTGTGTGTGTGTGTGTGTGTGTGTGTGTGTGTGTGTGTGTGTGTGTGTGTTTGTGTGTGTGCATATGTGCGTGTGAGCGTGTGTGCGTGTGTGCGTGCGCGTGCGTGCGTGCGTGCGTGTGTGTGTTGGTTCTTCTATCCTTGCCTTGATGACAGCTTCTCTCAACTAGCTTCTCTCAACTAGCATTCTCTCAACTAGCTTCATGAGGTAGTCACCTGGAATGCATTTCAATTAACAGGTGTGCCTTGTTAAAAGTTAATTTGTGGAATTTCTTTCCTTCTTAATGCGTTTGAGCCAATCAGTTGTGTTGTGACAAGGTAGAGGTGGTATACAGAAGATAGCCCTATTTGGTAAAAGACCAAATCTATATTATGGCAAAAACAGCTCAAATAAGCAAAGAGAAATGACAGTACATCATTACTTTAAGACATGAAGACATGAAAGTTTCTTCAAGAGCAGTCTCAAAAACCAAGCGCTATGATGAAACTGGCTCTCATGAGGACCGCCACAGGAAAGGAAGACCCAGAGTTACCTAAGTTCATTAGAGTTACCAGCGACAGAAATTGTAGCCCAAATAAATGCTTCAGAGTTCAAATACATTTTCTTTTAACAGACACATCTCAACATCTACTGTTCAGAGGAGACTGCGTGAATAAGGCCTTCATGGTCAAATTGCTGCAAAGAAACCACTGCTAAAGGACACCAATAAGAAGAAGAGGCTTGCTTGGGCCAAGAAACACGAGCAATGGACATTAGACAGGTGAAAATCTGTCCTTTGATCTGATGAGTCCAAATTTGAGATTTTTGGTTCCAACCGCCGTGTCTTTGTGAGACGCAGAGTAGATGAACGGATGATTTTCGCATGTGTGGTTCCCACCATGAAGAATGGAGGAGGAGGTGTGATGGTGCTTTGCTGGTGAAACTGTCAGTGATTTATTTAGAATTCAAGGCACACTTAACCAGCATGGCTACCACAGCATTCTGCAGTGATACGCCATCCCATCTGGTTTGCGCTTAGTGGGACTATCATTTGTTTTTCAACAGGACAATGACCTAAAACACCTCCAGGCTGTGTAAGGGCTATTTGACCAAGAAGAAGAGTGATGGAGTGCTGCATCAGATGACCTGGCCTCCACAATCACCTGACCTCAACCCAATTGAGATGGTTTGGGATGAGTTGGATTGCAGAGTGAAGGAAAAGCAGCCAACAAGGGCTCAGCATATGTGGGAACTCCTTCAAGAAAGTTGGAAAAGCATTCCAGGTTAAGCTGGTTGAGATAATGCCAAGAGTGTGCAAAGCTGTCATCAAGGCAAAGGGTGGCTATTTGAAGAATCTAAAATATAAAATATATTATGATTTGTTCAACACTTTTTTGGTTACTACATGATTCCATATAGTTTAGATGTTTTGATGTCTTCACTATTATTCTACAATGAATAGACCCTTGAATGAGTAGATGTGTCCAAACGTTTGACTGGTAGTGTATATAATGTGACCGACTGACCATATCACAGTGTATCAACTTTGCTGTGAATCACAGTGTTAGTAATGACAATTTATTATACTGGACTCTCTCACAGAGTACTGTTGTATGTACTGTAACTGCATATGACTGTAACTGTATCACAGTGGATCATATTCACACACACACACACACACACACACACACCCCCCCCCCCGTAACACCCAGTTGTGGGCCTCTGCCAGATGAGAGGATATGATTCCACAGTAATGAGATCTCTTTCAGAAGCAATGAACTGAACACACACACACACACACACACACACACACACACACACACACACACACACACACATACACACACACACACACACACACACAGATCTGGTGAGGACAGGAACAAAAGCAATCCACCACAAAAACCTCTACATTAACAACCCTACAACTCAGTGTTACATTAGCCGGTAATAGCTGGCTTTTAGCCGATGTTTTTTTTTGAAAAGCTGATTAATCAAATTTGCGCAGGTCAATTGTCCGGGAGAAAAAGGACAAGTCCCATTACGAAATAATGCTTTTTAGCATATTCATTGATGGAAATACCAGTTGATGGAAATACATTTGACTGGTCATGTTTTTCAGTCTATAGGTAATTAGCATAATTTAGCAGAATAATTAAATTGACACCTATGTACAGTATATTCTTTATGTACAGTTGAAGTCATAAGTTTACATACACCTTAGCCAAATACATTTAAACTCAGTTTTTCACAATTCCTGACATTTAATCCTAGTAAAAAATCCCTGTCTTAGGTCAGTTAGGATCACCACTTTATTTTAAGAACGTGAAATGTCAGAATAATAGTAGAGAGAATGATTTATTTCAGCTTTTATTTCTTTCATCACACTCCCAGTGGGTCAGAAGTTTACATACACTCAATTAGTATTTGGTAGCATTGCCTTTAAATTGTTTAACTTGGGTCAAACATTCCGGGTAGCCTTCCACAAGCTTCCCACAGTAAGTTGGGTGAATTTTGGCCCATTCCTCCTAACAAAGCTGGTGTAACTGAGTCAGGTTTGTAGGCCTCCTTGCTAGCACACACTTTTTCAGTTCTGCCCACAAATGTTCTATAGGATTGAGGTCAGGGCTTTGTGATGGCCACTCCAATACCTTGACTTTGTTGTCCTTAAGCCATTTTGCCACAACTTTGGAAGTATGCTTGGGGTCATTGTCCATTTGGAAGACCCATTTATGACCAAGCTTTAACTTCCTGACTGATGTCTTGAGATGTTGCTTCAATATATCCACATCATTTTCCTCCCTCATGATGCCATCTATTTTGTGAAGTGCACCAGTCCCTCCTGCAGCAAAGCACCACAACAACATGATGCTTCCTCCCCCGTGCTTCACGGTTGGGAAGGTGTTCTTTGGCTTGCAAGCCTCCCCCTTTTTCCTCCAAACATAACGATGGTAATTATCGCCAAACGGTTCTATTTTTGTTTCATCAGACCAGAGGACATTTATCCAAAAAGTACGATATTTGTCCCCATGTGCAGTTGCAAACCATAGTCTGGCTTTTTTTAATGGCGGTTTTGGAGCAGTGGCTTCTTCCTTGCTGAGCGGCCTTTCAGGTTGACGATATAGGACTCATTTCACCGTGGATATAGGTACTTTGTACCTGTTTCCTCCAGCATCTTCACAAGGTCCTTTGCAGTTGTTCTGGGATTGATTTGCACTTTTCGCACCAAAGTACGTTCATCTCTAGGGGACAGAACACGTCTCCTTCCTGAGCGGTATGACTGCTGCGTGGTCCCATGGTGTTTATACTTACATACTATTGTTTGTACAGATGAATGTGGTACCTTCAAGCGTTTGAAAATTGCTCCCAAGGATGAACCAGACTTGTGGAGGTCTACAATTTGGCTGATTTCTTTTGATTTTCCTATGATGTCAAGCAAAGAGGCACTGAGCTTGAAGGTAGGCCTTGAAATACATCCACAGGTACACTTCCAATTGACTCAAATTATGTCAATTAGCCTATCAGAAGCTTTTAAAGCCATGACATCATTTTCTGGAATTTTCCAAGCTGTTTAAAGGCACAGTCAGCTTAGTGTATGTAAACTTCTGACCCACTGGAATTGTGATACAGTGAATTATAAGTGAAATAATCTGTCTGTAAACAATTGTTGGAAAAATTACTTGTGTCATGCACAAAGTAGATGTCCTAACCAACTTGCCAAAACTATAGTTTGTTAACAAGAAATTTGTGTTTGTGGTTGAAAAATGAGTTTTAATGACTCCATCCTAAGTGTATGTAAACTTCCGACTTCAACTGTATCATATTTATTACACGAATACAGGGCCTTTGAGTGGAAAATCTGTCAGACAGTGCGAGAGCTGCTGCTAAAGCATCTCAAACAGGAAATGCATCAGCACGTCACACACCACTTTGCAATGAGCTGGAGGCAGTATGAGCTGGAGGCAGTATGCATTTTGAAAACATATACACTACATGGCTGTTGAACAACTCATTCCAAAATCATCGGCATTAATATGGAGATGGTCCCCACTTTGCTGCTAAAACAGCCTCCACTCTTCTGGGAAGGCTTGTTGGAACATTACTACGGGACTTGCTTCCATTCAGCCACAAGCGCATTAGTGAGGTCGGGCACTGATGTTGGGCTATTAGGCCTGGCTCGCAGTCAGGATTCCAATTAATCTCAAAGGTGCTCGATGGGGTTGAGGTCAGGGCTCTGTGCAGGCCAGTCAAGTTCTTCCACACCGATTGTGCACGGGGGCATTGTCATGCTGAAACAGGTAAGGGCCTTCCCCAAATTGTTGCCACAACATTGGAATCGTCTAGAATGTAATTGTATGCTGTAGCATCAAGATTTCCCTTCACTGGAGCTAAAGGGCCTAGCCCGAGCCATGAAAAACAGCCCCAGACCATTATTCCTCCTCCACTAAAGTTTACAGTTTACACTATGCATTCTGGCGGGTAGCGTTCTCCTGGCATCCGCCAAACCTCGATTTGTCCGTCGAGCTGCCAGATGTTGAAGCGTGATTCATCACTTCAGAGAACAAGCCCAAAGCTTTACACCACTCCAATCGACGCATGGCATTGCACATGGTGATCTTAGGCTTGTGTGCGGCTGCTTAGCCATGGAAACCCATTTCATGACGGTCTCGACAAACAGTTATTGTGCTGGCGTTGCTTCCAGAGGCAGTTTGGAACTCAGTAGTGAGTGTTTCAACCGAGGACAGACAATTTTTATGCACTACGTACTTCAGCACTCGGCGGTCCCGTTATGTGAGCTTGTGTGGCCTACCACTTCGTGGCTGAGCCGTTGTTGCTCCTAGATGTTTCCACTTCACAATAACAGCACTTACAGTTGATCAGGGTAGCTCTAGCAGGACAGAAATCCAACAAGACAAACTGACTTGTTGGAAAGGTGGCATTATATGACGGTGCCACACTGAAAGTCACTGAGTTCTTCAGTAAGGTCATTCTACTGCCAATATTTGTCTATGAAGATTGCATGGCTGTGTGCTGTCAGCAACAGGTGTGGCTGAAATAGCTGATTCCACTAATTTGAGGGGGTGTCCACATACTTTTGTATATATAGTGTACTTAATTGTTTGGAACCTGAATGTTTTACTACATATTTTGAGGCATGTCTTACCTTGCTTCAAAGTAGCCTAGCCAAAATTAGACCATTTCCGTGGAAGCAAATATTTTATAGCAACTTTCTTTCATTGTTTCAAAGGCACAATCCAAGTCATATTAACAACCCATGTTAGTTGTTGCATATTAGATTTCCCCTAAATTTTGAACATATATTTTCATCTCTGTCACATGAAACCACTGGCATGAGCAGTGTTTTCCCGCTAAGTGTATTACAGAACCAACATTTGCGTAGTCTGCTGCCTTGTGCACACTGCTGCGCTTATAATGTAAAGAAATAATAGTTTATCAACATTTTAAGCTAAACGTTCTGATCTGTTGCATCAGACTCACTGCTTTTTAACGTTTTTTGTTGTTGTATTTATTATGTAGCCTAGGTCTACTGGTTGTATGAATTTGTATGAATCGCCCACAACTGACCCAGAGTCTGTTTGGAATTGGCTGTTTCTTTGTTGAAAAGCTGACCAACGTTATACACGCCAGCTACTAGTGTGACTGAAATGACTGCAACACTCAACAAAGAGCTGCAGTTAGTTTCAGAGTGGGTGGCAAGGAATAAGGTAGGCCTAAATATTTCTAAAACTAAAAGCATTCTACTTGGAACAAAACACTCACTAAACCCTAAACCTTAACTAAATCTTGTAATAAATAATGTGGAAATTGAACAAGTTGAGATGACTAAACTGCTTGGAGTAACGCTGGACTGTAAACTGTCATGGTCAAAATATATTGATGCAGTAGTAGCTAAGATGGGGAGAAGTCTGTCTATAATAAAGCGATGCTGCTCTGCCTTCTTAATTACAACACTATCAACAAGGCAGGTCCTACAGACCCTAGTTTAGTCGCACCTTGACTACTGTTCAGTCGTGTGGTCAGGTGCCACTAAAAGGACTTAGGAAAATTGGAATATGTTCAGAACAGGGCAGCAAGACTGGCCCTTGGATGTACACAGAGAGCTAATATTAATAATATGCATGTCAATCTCTCCTGGTTGAAAGTGGAGGACAGATTGACTTCATCACTACTTGGTTTTGTGAGAGGTGTTGAGTCTACTGAGCTGTCTGTTTGAACTACTGGCACACAGCTCAGACACCCATGCATACCCCACAAGACATGCCACCAGAGGTCTCATCAGTCCTCAAGTCCAGAACAGACTATGGGAGGCGCACAGTACTACATAGAGCCATGACTACATGGAACTCTATTCCACATCAGGTAACTGACGCAAGCAGTAAAATTAGATAAAAAAACACCTTGTGGAACATCAGGGACTGCGAAGCAACACAAACATAGGTACAGACAGACACACAGATTTACATTTTAGTCATTTAGCAGACACTCTTATCCAGAGCGAATGCATACATTTCATAAATTTTTTCCAAACTGGTCCCCCGTGGGAATCAAACCCACAACCCTGGCCTTGCAAACACCATGCTCTACCAAGTGAGCCACAACTGAGCCTACTCTACCACTACCACACATAGTACTGTAGATATGTGGTAGTGGTGGAGTAGGGGCCTGAGGGCACACAGTGTGTTGTGAAATCTGTGAATTATTGTAATTTTTTTTAAATTGTATGAACTGCCTTAATTTTTCTGGACCCCAGGAAGAGTAGCTGCTGCCTTGGCGACAGCTAATGGGTATCCATAATAAATACAAATACAATACAATAGGTAGATTTTTCTAAAACGGGTGATAGTAGATTGAAATAACAACCTAGTGATTTTGCTGTTAATTACTCGTCTTGTTGGCTGAGGAAAAGTCCATCTTCAGAGTGAGCATCAGAATTAGGTAAGAAGGACTGCACATCTTTGCATCCTGGACTTGCATGTTCTGTTCATATGAATGACCATATTGTAAATGTGATTTCTGTCAATCTGAACACCGTGGGTGGACTCCCTAGTCAGGTTACGCACCCAACGCATATGGGTCCGCTAGATTTCTCAAATGTCTGGCAAATTAAAATGCTGCCTGTCAAATGACTGGCGACACATTTTCCCAACGGAAACAGTGATCTCAGCATACAGCAGCAATACCATCGACATGAAATAAACTCAACCAGACAGTCTCCTACTACGTCTACTGTTCACCAGCGCCAAACCACACCGAGTAGAGATACGGTCCCATTCTCTAACCTTGTCCGAGGAGTGTACACTTGCTCACTACCCCTAAAAGCTTTAGCTAAACGCAATGAATTGATGTAAGCATTCCCTTTACAGCCATTAGGAGGGAAGGGAATGAGTGTACACTTTAAAGCGAAGAGCAGAGAATGAAGGAGAGAAGAGTAGAGGATGAAGGAGAGAAGAGGATGAAGGAGGGAAGAGTAGAGAATGAAGGAGAGAAGAGTAGAGAATGAAGGAGAGAAGAGTAGAGAATGAAGGAGAGAAGAGGATGAAGGAGGGAAGAGTAGAGGATGAAGGAGAGAAGAGGATGAAGGAGGGAAGAGTAGAGGATGAAGGAGAGAAGAGGATGAAGGAGGGAAGAGTAGAGGATGAAGGAGAGAAGAGGATGAAGGAGGGAAGAGTAGAGGATGAAGGAGGGAAGAGTAGAGGATGAAGGAGAGGTGGATGAAGGAGAGAAGAGTAGAGAATGAAGGAGAGAAGAGTAGAGAATGAAGGAGAGAAGAGTAGAGAATGAAGGAGAGAAGAGGATGAAGGAGGGAAGAGTAGAGGATGAAGGAGAGAAGAGGATGAAGGAGGGAAGAGTAGAGAATGAAGGAGAGAAGAGGATGAAGGAGGGAAGAGTAGAGGATGAAGGAGAGAAGAGTAGAGGATGAAGGAGAGAAGAGTAGAGAATGAAGGAGAGAAGAGGATGAAGGAGGGAAGAGTAGAGGATGAAGGAGAGAAGAGTAGAGAATGAAGGAGAGAAGAGGATGAAGGAGAGAAGAGTAGAGGATGAAGGAGAGAAGAGTAGAGGATGAAGGAGAGAAGAGGATGAAGGAGGGAAGAGTAGAGGATGAAGGAGAGAAGAGTAGAGAATGAAGGAGAGAAGAGGATGAAGGAGAGAAGAGTAGAGGATGAAGGAGAGAAGAGTAGAGGATGAAGGAGAGAAGAGGATGAAGGAGGGAAGAGTAGAGGATGAAGGAGAGAAGAGTAGAGAATGAAGGAGAGAAGAGGATGAAGGAGGGAAGAGTAGAGAATGAAGGAGAGAAGAGGATGAAGGAGGGAAGAGTAGAGGATGAAGGAGGGAAGAGTAGAGGATGAAGGAGAGAAGAGTAGAGAATGAAGGAGAAAAGAGGATGAAGGAGAGAAGAGGGAAGAGTAGAGGATGAAGGTGAAGAGGATGAAGGAGAGAAGAGGATTAAGGAGGGAAGAGTAGAGGATGAAGGAGAGAAGGGGATGAAGGAGAGAAGAGGATGAAGGAGGGAAGAGTAGAGGATGAAGGAGAGAAGAGTAGAGGATGAAGGAGAGAAGAGGGAAGAGTAGAGGATGAAGGAGAGAAGAGGATGAAGGAGAGAAGAGTAGAGGATGAAGGAGAGAAGAGGGAAGAGTAGAGGATGAAGGAGAGAAGAGTAGAGAATGAAAGAGAGAAGAGAATGAAGGAGAGAAGAGTAGAGGATGAAGGAGAGAAGAGGATGAAGGAGGGAAGAGTAGAGAATGAAGGAGGGAAGAGTAGAGAATGAAGGAGAAAAGAGGATGAAGGAGAGAAGAGGGAAGAGTAGAGGATGAAGGTGAAGAGGATGAAGGAGAGAAGAGGATGAAGGAGGGAAGAGTAGAGGATGAAGGAGAGAAGGGGATGAAGGAGAGAAGAGGATGAAGGAGGGAAGAGTAGAGGATGAAGGAGAGAAGAGGATGAGGAGAGAAGAGTAGAGGATGAAGGAGAGAAGAGTAGAGGATGAAGGAGAGAAGAGTAGAGGATGAAGGAGAGAAGAGTAGAGAATGAAGGAGAGAAGAGGATGAAGGAGAGAAGAGTAGAGGATGAAGGAGGGAAGAGTAGAGAATGAAGGAGAAAAGAGGATGAAGGAGAGAAGAGGGAAGAGTAGAGGATGAAGGTGAAGAGGATGAAGGAGAGAAGAGGATGAAGGAGAGAAGGGGATGAAGGAGAGAAGAGGATGAAGGAGGGAAGAGGATGAAGGAGGGAAGAGTAGAGGATGAAAGAGAGAAGAGTAGAGGATGAAGGAGAGAAGAGTAGAGGATGAAGGAGAGAAGAGGGAAGAGTAGAGGATGAAGGAGAGAAGAGTAGAGAATGAAGGAGAGAAGAGTAGAGGATGAAGGAGAGGAGAGAAGAGAATGAAGGAGAGAAGAGTAGAGGATGAAGGAGAGAAGAGGATGAAGGAGGGAAGAGTAGAGAATGAAGGAGAAAAGAGGATGAAGGAGAGAAGAGGGAAGAGTAGAGGATGAAGGTGAAGAGGATGAAGGAGAGAAGAGGATGAAGGAGGGAAGAGTAGAGGATGAAGGAGAGAAGGGGATGAAGGAGAGAAGAGGATGAAGGAGGGAAGAGTAGAGGATGAAGGAGAGAAGGGGATGAAGGAGAGAAGAGGATGAAGGAGGGAAGAGTAGAGGATGAAGGAGAGAAGAGTAGAGGATGAAGGAGAGAAGAGTAGAGAATGAAGGAGAGAAGAGGATGAAGGAGGGAAGAGTAGAGAATGAAGGAGAGAAGAGTAGAGAATGAAGGAGAGAAGGGGATGAAGGAGAGAAGAGTAGAGGATGAAGGAGAAAAGAGGATGAAGGAGAGAAGAGGATGAAGGAGAGAAGTGTAGAGGATGAAGGAGAAAAGAGGATGAAGGAGAGAAGAGGATGAAGGAGAGAAGAGTAGAGGATGAAGGAGGGAAGAGTAGAGAATGAAGGAGAAAAGAGGATGAAGGAGAGAAGAGGGAAGAGTAGAGGATGAAGGTGAAGTGGATGAAGGAGAGAAGTGGATGAAGGAGAGAAGGGGATGAAGGAGAGAAGAGGATGAAGGAGGGAAGAGTAGAGGATGAAGGAGAGAAGAGTAGAGGATGAAGGAGAGAAGAGTAGAGAATGAAGGAGAGAAGAGGATGAAGGAGGGAAGAGTAGAGAATGAAGGAGAGAAGAGGATGAAGGAGAGAAGAGTAGAGAATGAAGGAGAGAAGAGGATGAAGGAGGGAAGAGTAGAGAATGGAGGAGAGAAGAGTAGAGGATGAAGGAGAGAAGAGAATGAAGGAGAGAAGGGTAGAGGATGAAGGAGAAAAGAGGATGAAGGAGAGAAGAGGGAAGAGTAGAGGATGAAGGTGAAGAGGATGAAGGAGAGAAGAGTAGAGAATGAAGCTCCTACCTGGGCTCAAACCAGGAACACATCGACAACAGCCACCCTCGAAGCAGCATTACCCATGTAGAGGAAGGGAAACAACTACTCCAAGTCTCAGAGCGAGTGACGTTTGAAACGCTATTAGCGCGCACCCGCTAACTAGATAGCCATTTCACATCGGTTACACCAGCCTAATCTTGGGAGTTGACAGGCTTGAAGTCATAAACAGCGCAATGCATTGCGAAGAGCTGCTGGCAAAACGCACGAAAGTGCTGTTTGAATGAATGCTTACGAGCCTGCTGGTGCCTACCACCGCTCAGTCAGACTGCTCTATCAAATCATAGACTTAATTATAATATAATAACACACAGAAATACGAGCCTTAGGTCATTAATATGGTCAAATCCGGAAACTATCATCTCGAAAACAAAAAGTGTTTTCTTTCAGTGAAATACGGAACCGTTCCGTATTTTATCTAACGGGTGGCATCCCTAAGTGTAAATATTACTGTTACACTGCACATAATTACGTAAAATTCTGGCAAATTAGTTCGCAACGAGCCAGGCAATGAACGCAAGAGCAGTGACACAATTTCATGTTAGCAGGCAATATGAATTAAATATGCAGGTTTAAAAATATATACTTCTGTGTATTGATTTTAAAGAAAGGCATTGATGTTTATGGTTAGGTACATTGGCGCAACGACAGTGCTTTTTTCGCAAATGCGCTTGTTAAATCATCACCCGTTTGTCGAAGTAGGGTGTGATTCGATGAGAAATTAACAGGCACCGCATCGATTATATGCAACGCAGGACACGTTAGATAAACTAGTAATATCATCAACCATGTGTAGTTAACTAGTGATTATGTTAAGATTGACAGTTTTTTATAAGATAATTTTAATGCTAGCTAGCAACTCACCTTGGCTTCTTGCTGCCCATGCGTAACAGGTAGTCAGCCTGCAATGCAGGCTCCTCGTGGAGTGCAATGTAAGGCAGGTGGTAAGAGCGTTGGACTAGTAACCAGAAGGTTGCAAAAACGAATCCCCGAATCCCCCATGAACAAGGCAGTTAACCCCCGTTCCTAGGCCGTCATTGAAAATAAGAATGGGTTCTTAATCTGACTTGCCTAGTTATTAAATAAAGGTGTAAAAAAATTAAAATATGTTATGAAAACGGCCCTAATTAATCGGCCATTCCGATTAATCGGTCAACCTCTACTACAGGTCCAGCTCCAGCCCAAGCTACAGACGCCAGCTACAGACTCCAGCTCCAGACCCCAGCTACAGACCCCAGCTACAGCCCCAGCTACAGCCCCAGCTACAGACCCCAGCTACAGGCCCCAGCTACAGACCCCAGCTACAGGCCCCAGCTACAGGCCCCAGCTACAGACCAGTTTCAGGCTCCAGCAACAGACCCCAGCTACAGACCCCAGCTACAGCCCCAGCTACAGACCCCAGCTACAGGCCCCAGCGACAGGCCCCAGCTACAGACCCCAGCTACTGGCCCCAGCTACAGACCAGTTTCAGGCCCCAGCTACAGACCCCAGCTACAGACCCTAGCTACAGCCCCAGCTACAGACCCCAGCTACAGGCCCCAGCTACAGACCCCATCTCCAGACCTCAGCTACAGACCAGTTACAGGCCCCAGCTACAGATCCCAGCTACAGACCCCAGCTACAGACCCCAGCTACAGACCTCAGCTCCAGCCCCAGCTACAGACCAGTTACAGGCCCCAGCTACAGACCCAGCTCCAGCCCCAGCTACAGACCTCAGCTCCAGACCCAGCTCCAGCCCCATCCCCAGCTACAGACCCAGCTACAGACCCAGCTCCAGACCTCAGCTACAGACCAGTTACAGGCCCCAGCTCCAGATCCCAGCTCCAGCCCCAGACCTCAGCTCCAGACCCAGCTCCAGCCCCATCCCCAGCTACAGACCCAGCTACAGACCCAGCTCCAGACCTAAGCTACAGACCAGTTTCAGGCCCCAGCTACAGACCCCAGCCACAGACCCCAGCTACAGACCCCAGCTACAGACACAGCTCCAGCCCCCTGCTACAGGACCCAGCTACAGACCCCAGCTACAGACCCCAGCTACAGGACCCAGCCACAGACCTCAGCTCCAGACCCCAGCTACAGACCTCAGCTCCAGCCCCAGCTACAGACCCCAGCTACAGACCCCAGCTACAGACCCCAGCTACAGACCTCAGCTCCAGCCCCAGCTACAGACCCCAGCTACAGACCTCAGCTCCAGCCCCAGCTACAGACCCCAGTTACAGACCCCAGCTACAGGCCCCAGTTACAGGCCCCAGCTACAGACCACAGCTCCAGCCCCAGCTACAGACCCCAGCTACAGACCAGTTACAGGCCCCAGCTACAGACCCCAGCTACAGGACCCAGCTACAGACACAGCTCCAGCCCCCTGCTACAGGACCCAGCCACAGACCCCAGCTACAGACCCCAGCTACAGACCCCAGCTACAGCCCCAGCTACAGACCCCAGCTACAGACCCCAGCTACAGACCCCAGCTACAGTCCTCAGCTCCAGCCCCAGCCACAGACCCCAGCTCCAGCCCCAGCTACAGACCCAGCTCCAGCCCCAGCTACAGACCCCAGCTACAGGACCCAGCTCCAGCCCCAGCTACAGACCCCAGCTCCAGCCCCAGCTCCAGACCCAGCCCCGGCTACAGACCCCAGCTACAGGACCCAGCTCCAGCCCCAGCTACAGACCCCAGCTCCAGCCCCAGCTACAGACCCCAGCTCCAGACCCAGCTACAGACCCCAGCTACAGACCCCAGCTCCAGCCCCAGCTACGACGAGGGACAGAGTTGACTACAGCTCAGCAGTAGAACTCATCCAACCGTCCATTCCGTTCCACTCCTCTGGGCTGGAGTCACAGGAATTTCCCTTGTTTCATGCCAGGGCCTTGTGCTTCAACAACTCAGTCGGCAGGAGCAGGAATCCCAACCATCCCTTTATGTCAACTCTCAGGCTGCGTCCCACGTGGTACCCTATTCCCTATATAGTACACTACTTTTGACCAGGACCCATAGGGCTGTTAAAAGGTAATACGCTATGTAGGGAAAAGAGTGTCATTTGGAACTGACTCCAACAACTGACTAACATGCTTAGTAATGGGAATGTTTCATTATTTCAATGCCACATACAGCAGACCTATATTAACAGCTACATTTAAGGTTTGGTGGTGATCAGCTGAAACCCATTGCAGGCGGGGTAGGCTATTTTTGTCACTGGGCTTATTTGGTTTGGGAATACAATAAATGTTGTCCCCCCCTGCAGGGTGTGAGTTTGAAGAAAGTCAATGAAGCGAAAAAGCAGTGAGAATGAGATGGTTGGTGACAAGCGCTGGTGGTGATTGTGACGCTGCAGAAACATGGTCAATTGGAGAAAGTAGGTTACTGTAGTGTATACTGATCGAGGACCAGTTTAGTTCCCCCTTCAGCATAGTTCATTATGGTAAAGTGGCAATAAAGACTGACCCTGGAACTGACCTCACAGAGGCACTTTTAGTCAACGCAAACAACACGCAAATTGTGGGTAGACAGGAACAGGAAGAGGTTACAGCTACAAACCTCTACAGTGAGGAAATTCATGATCCAGTTTTCTGCAACAATCACAATGACAAGACACCCTGAGCCTGTCTTGAGACACAAGAGATGGCTCTTACCTCCTCCCTTCCTTGAAGTGACCACATATCTCCAGGGGTGAAAGTAAGGCGGTATGTTTCAGAACGGCATCCCGGCAAAATAAATTGCGGGGGGTACGCTGTACCGGTAAAACATGAGCCTATAACAACAATTCAAACAAAATGTCAAGAAAACTGTAGGCTATTAGACAACTTTTCATCATGTCAGAGGCATGAAAAAATGAGCGAATGGACTTGAAAACCGGTGGTATAGCCTGCGTTCCAAAATGCGATGTGGTTCGATGTGAACACCAAGGCAGAGACAGGTGGCCGACACCGAGACGCACGCGGACCGCAGTGGACGCATAAATTCTAGCCTAATGGCAATTCTGGCCTAATGGACAAGTAAAGGAGCCCTTGAAGTGATTGTTTGACAATCCGAAAATGGTCGTGTTTATGCCACAGTCAAAGCTAAAACCTTTTTAAAAGTTAAATAACACATATTTACAACTAGGCCCACAGAGATCCTATTGAATTAATAGGGATTCTATATGGAATACAAGCCCATACATTTTTTTCTACGGCATATAGGAGGTCCCGTACCAGGAAGCAATGAATTCTACTTTCACCCCTGCATATCTGACAAGATTGGACAGGTGAAACTCAGGGTTCTCTAGCACAGTCTAACGATCTAGGCTGCATTGCGTCAGATCAGTGATCGCCTCATGGAAAGAGAGAAAGAAGAGAAGGAGAGAAGGAAGAAAGAAGGGGAGAAAGAAAGAAAGAAAGGGTGTATTTCTCAGAATTCTGCTTCCCTGTCTGTTTCTCTGCAGTGAAATGGAAGAAGGAGTGATGGACCATGACCTGCTAAAGCATGAAACTGTGCAGATGCAGCAAGGTGACATCACTATGCACTGAAATATGAAATAGTCAACAAACCTCCCAAAACAATGGAGACCTCTTCTAGCCTTAGTAATAATCCGAGACAGGACGTCAAAGTGACAGAGTAAGGACACAGACGGGATATTTTAGAGAACAACTCATCTACACGCTTAACCCAAAAAAGCACTTGACAAAAATACTGAAATGCACACCGTCAAAGCACACTCAAAGGCTTTAGTTCTAGACAAACAAAGCTAAAGCTTTTTGAAAAGGAGAATTAGAAAGCACAGTACTAAAGGCCATGTGTTGACGCTTTTACCAGTCCTGTCTCATGCAGTGGCATCTCGGGATCAGTGTTTCTGCACTACGGTTATGATAAGGTTATTATATGGTAAAGAAGTTAGCATGATTCTTCTTTTTTAGATATATATTTTAAGGGATTTCCAGGTTTTATTGAACAGATAGCGAGAGAGAGAATGACCGTGGGGAAAGATAGAGAGAGGTTGTGTCAACGGATTCGAACATATGCCGATATAGCCAGGGTCAGTGTGCTAGCTTAGCGTGTAACAAACCTACGCCGATATAGCCAGGGTCAGTGTGCTAGCTTAGCGTGTAACAAACCTACGCCGATATAGCCAGGGTCAGTGTGCTAGCTTAGCGTGTAACAAACCTACGCCGATATAGCCAGGGTCAGTGTGCTAGCTTAGCGTGTAACAAACCTACGCCGATATAACCAGGGTCAGTGTGCTAGCTTAGCGTGTAACAAACCTACGCCGATATAGCCAGGGTCAGTGTGCTAGCTTAGCGTGTAACAAACCTACGCCGATATAGCCAGGGTCAGTGTGCTAGCTTAGCGTGTAACAAACCTACGCCGATATAGCCAGGGTCAGTGTGCTAGCTTAGCGTGTAACAAACCTACGCCGATATAGCCAGGGTCAGTGTGCTAGCTTAGCGTGTAACAAACCTACGCCGATATAGCCAGGGTCAGTGTGCTAGCTTAGCGTGTAACAAACCTACGCCGATATAGCCAGGGTCAGTGTGCTAGCTTAGCGTGTAACAAACCTACGCCGATATAGCCAGGGTCAGTGTGCTAGCTTAGCGTGTAACAAACCTACGCCGATATAGCCAGGGTCAGTGTGCTAGCTTAGCGTGTAACAAACCTACGCCGATATAGCCAGGGTCAGTGTGCTAGCTTAGCGTGTAACAAACCTACGCCGATATAGCCAGGGTCAGTGTGCTAGCTTAGCGTGTAACAAACCTACGCCGATATAGCCAGGGTCAGTGTGCTAGCTTAGCGTGTAACAAACCTACGCCGATATAGCCAGGGTCAGTGTGCTAGCTTAGCGTGTAACAAACCTACGCCGATATAGCCAGGGTCAGTGTGCTAGCTTAGCGTGTAACAAACCTACG
>NC_042961.1:53434191-53496691 GCF_901001165.1 Salmo trutta | reverse complement strand
CACTATGCGTAATTGTCATTTGCAATGAGCTTGTTCAGTGGTGTAGTGGAAGGTATAAGCAGGTATATGCCATACATCCAATTATCTTTAAGTGGGCATTGTGTGTACTCACATCTTAATCCTCACTGATACGAATCAAAGTAGTGGAGTGGAGATATACCCCGTATCAATTAATACGGCTGATGGAACAGATCGGAATGTTTAACTTAAAATGTCGAAAAACTATTATTTATTCATATTTTAGGCGCATCAATGTACCAGCAATGTACACTCGGTAGTAGGCCTATGCGTTCATGTCCCAAAATGCAATTTGCTGTAAAACTGTTCTAAAATGAGCACCGCACACGCAATCGGTTTCATGAACAGAGATAGATAAAATCCGTTAGAAAGAAGCGGGAAATAAAGATGCAACAAATATCATCGGTTGCAAATACGATTAGGATAATGCCTTTGGCTGCTAGACAATGAAAGCATGTTGAAAGAAAACTAATAGAAGAGGATATGAGTAAGATCAAATAATTGGCTCCACGTCTCTATGGTGGGATTTTGGAGCAAGGTAAAACATGACTCATAATATGAAGTAAAACGTCCAGGTTCCAAACAATTACAGAACAGGACAAATATAACGACGCTAATGCTAGGCCTAACCGTCTTACGGTAGATGGAAAGGCTTTCCTAAAAACCTTCTCTATTAAATGTTAACTAGCTACAAAGTAGCCTATGCCTACCTGTCAGAATGATATCGTGATTATTTGCGTCAACACAGTGGCAATTCCTTTCGCAAACACAATCTCATGAGCCACAGAAACACCACTAATCAAACTAGCGCTAGCTAGGTGCCCTTACACTACAATTAAAGACTAACACACCCCCAAAAATGTCTTCATTTTTTTCAAGACTTCAAAAGTGGTCTCCTGATGTGGTTTAAGAATTGTTATGGACTCTTAGAACATACCATTTAGTTATTTTTCTGTAAAAAAAATAAAAGTGACTTTGAGAACGAAAACCTGTGAATTTCTGACTCAATCTATCTGTTTCAATAGTAGGTTTACTATTAGCCTACTGCACAGTACAGCTTGGGTTGGCCTGACTGAAAGACCAATATAGGATTGATCATGTTAGGTCATTCAGAGTGGAGGAAAAATGAGAGTATACCCATTTCTCCAGCATACACAACACCTCTCAGCTTGTTATAATGTCGACATCAGTTTCAAGCTTTAATGTCACGCGCATAAGTACAGTGAAAGGCCGTTCTTGCAAGATCTAAACCTAACCTTGCAGTAATCAATATCAATGTAACACTAAAAATAACATAAGGTAGAACAAAACTACACAAAATATATAAAAATAAGAAGAACAGGAGAAAGTAAGAAGCTGTATACAGGGTCAGTTCCAACACCATATTTACAATGTGCAGAGATACTGGAGGGATAGAGGTAGATATGTATAGGGGTAAGGTGACTATATACAGGGTCAGTTCCAACACCATATTAACAATGTGCAGAGATACTGCAGTGATGGAGGGAGATATGTATAGGGGTAAGGTGACTATATACAGGGTCAGTTCCAGTACCATATTTACAATGTGCAGAGATACTGCAGTGATGGAGGGAGATATGTATAGTGGTAAGGTGACTAGACATCAGGATATATGATAAACAGAGTAGCAGCAGCGTATATGATGATTGTATGTGAGCATTTGTGTAGAGTCAGTATAAATGTGTGTGCGTGTTATGTGTGTCGGGGTGTGTGAGTGTGCATAGAGACAGTGCAGAAAATCTAATAAAATACAAGGGTCAACTCAGATAGTCCATGTAGCCATTATGTTAGCTATTTCGCAGTCTTATGGCTTGGGGATAGAAGCTGTTCAGGAGCCTGTTGGCTTCAGACTTGATGCACTGGTACCACCTGCCATGCAGAAGCAGTTTGCCAATAAGTGGTAAGGAAACAGTGTTAGACTAGATCGAGTTAGTGGTGCTGGACGTGGGCAGGAGCTCACCGGAGCGGAGTACCAGCACGGCAAATGTTCTATTGCTTCAGCGCCTTTTCCTCTTATAGAATATAAGCTCAAAAGTATTGTGGAGCTCCTGCCCCTAAACGTAAACAGTACCGCCACCTATTTCAGTACAAGTCAAGCACTGGATCTAGTCAAAGATACACTATAAATACAGAAGTATGTGGACAGCCCTTCAAATTAGTGGATTCCGTTATTTCAGCCATACTCGTTGCTGGCAGGTGTATAAAATCGAGCGCACAGCCATCTCCATAGACAAACATTGGCAGTAGAATGGCCTTACTGAAGAGCTCAGTGACTTTCAACATGGCACCGTCATAGGATGCCACCTTTCCAACAAGTCAGTTCGTCACATTTCTGCCCTGCTAGAGCTGCCCCAGTCAACTCTAAGTGCTGTTATTGTGAAGTGGAAATGTCTAGGAGCAACAATGGCTCAGCTGCGAAGTGGTAGGCTACACAAGCTCACAGAACGGGACCGCTGAGTGCTGAAGCGCGTAGTGTGTAAAAATCGCCTGTCCTCAGTTGCAACACTCACTACCAAGTTCCAAACTGCCTCTGAAGCAACATTAGCTCAAGAACTGTTCGTTGGGAGCTTCATGAAATGGGTTTCCATGGCCGAGCAGCTGCACACAAGCGTTGGCTGGGGTGGTGTAAAGCTCGCTGCAAGTGGAAACATGTTCTCTGTGATGAATCACAGTTAACCATCTGGCAGTCCAACACAAATCTGGGTTTGGTGGATGCCAGGAGAACGCTACCTGCCCAAATGCATAGTGCCAACTGTAAAGTTTGGTGGAGGAGGAATAATGGTCTGGGGCTGTTTTTCATGGTTCAGGCTAGTCCTCTTAGTTCCAGTGAAGGGAAATCTTAACGCTACAGCATACAATGAAATTCTAGACGATTCTGTGCTTCCAACTTTGTGGCAACAGTTTAGGGAAGGCCCTTTCCAGTTTCAGCATGACAATGCCCCCGTGCACAAAGTAAAGTCCATACAGAAATGGTTTGTTGAGATTGGTGTGAAAGAACTTGACTGGCGTGCACAGAGCCCTGACCTCAACCCCATCAAACAAGTTTGGCATGAATTAGAACCCCGACTGCGAGCCAGGCCTAATCACCCAACATCAGTGCCCGACCTCAATAACGCTTGTGGCTGAATGGAAGCAAGTCCCTGCAGCAATGTGCCAACATCTAGAGGAAAGCCTTCCCAGAAGAGTGGAGGCTGTTATAGCAGCAAAGGGGGGACCAACTCCCTTTTAATGCTCATGATTTTGAATGAGATGTTTGACGAGTGGGTGTCCACATACTTTTGGTCATGTTAGTGTATGTGAGTGAAAGACAAGGACATGTTTATTAAACGGGTCAATGAGAGTCACTGATGATGGTATAATAATAATAAGCCTATATAGTTGCAGTTAGGATGACATTCATTCATGTGTGGCTCTACAGATACCTGCATCTTCTCTGGCCCCGTGGCTAAGGACTAACACACTCCCACTGCGTTCCATCGGGGTGTTGTCTAACAGATTATTCATGGTACGGTTCTCCATTATCAATCATTTTTTATTTTTTATTTAACCAGACACGTCAGTTAAGAATAAATTCTTATTTATAATACGGGCTACCCCGCCCAATGGGACTCCTAACCACGGCCAATTGTGATACTGCCTGGAATCGAACCAGGGACTGTAGTGACGCCTCTAGCACTGAGACGCAGTGCCTGAGACCGCCGCGCCACTCGGGAGCCCAGAATGCTGCCAAACGATGACGTCGTGATATCTTCACAACAACAGCCAATGTCTCCAGTGCACTCTGCTTTTCAGAAAGGTGTTAAATGTATCACACACAAAGACACATTTGGTTTTTCTAATCCGGTTTCAACATGACTACTTTCAAACCATATTTCTAAAAACATATTTAGAGTGTATATCACACAGTGCATTCGGGAAGTTTTCAGACCCCTTCATTTTCCACATTTTGTTATGTTACAGCCTTATTAAAAAAAAAATATTCTCATCAATCTTCACACAATAGCCCATAATGACAAAGCAGAAAATGTTTTTTAGAAATGTTCACAAAACTGAAATATCACATTTACATAAGTATTCAAACCCTTTACTCAATACTTTGTTGAAGCACCTATGGCAGTGATTACAGCCTTGAGTCTTCTTGGGTATGATGCTACAAGCTTGGCACGCCTGTATTTGGGGAGTTTCTCCCATTCTTCTCTGCAGATCCTCTCAAGCTCTGTCAGGTTGGATGGGGAGCGTCGCTGCACAGCTATTTTCAGGTCTCTCCAGAGATGTTCGATCGGCTTCAAGCCCAGGCACTGGCTGGGCCACTCAGGGACATTCAGAGACTTGTCCCAAAGCAACTCCTACATTGTCCTGTTGGAAGGTGAACCTTCACCCCAGTCTGAGGTCCTAAGCGCTCTGGAGCAGGTTTTCATCAAGGATCTCTCTGTACTTTGCTCCGTTCATCTTTCCCTCGATCCTGACTAGTCTCCCAGTCCCTGCCGCTGAAAAACATCCCTACAGCATGATGCTGCTACCACCACCATGCTTCACCGTATGGATGGTATTGGCCAAGTGATAAGCGGTGCCTGGTTTCCTCCAGACGTGATGCTTGGCATTCAGGCCAAAGACTTCAATCTTGGTTACATCAGACCAGAGAATCTTGTTTGTCTGAGAGTTCTTTAGGTGCCTTTTGGCAAACTCCATGCGGGCGGTCATGTGCCTTTTACTGAGGAGTAGCTTCCATCTGGCCACTCTACCATAAAGGCCTGATTGGTGGATTGCTGCAGAGATGGTTGTCTTTCTGGATGATTCTCCACAGAAGAACTCTGGAGCTCTGTCAGAGTGACCATCATGTTCTTGGTCACCTCCCTGACCAAGGCCCTTCTCCCCAGATTGCTCAGTTTAGCCAGGCAGCCAGCTCTAGGAAGTCTTCTTCCATTTAAGAGTGATGGAGTCCACTGTGTTCTTGCGGACCTTCAATGCTGCAGAATTGTTTTGGTACCCTTCCCCAGATCTGTGCCTTGACACACTTCTGTCTCGGAGCTCTACGGACAATTCCTTCGACCTCATGGCTTGGTTTTTGCTCTGACATGCACTGTCAACTGTGGGACCTTATATAGACAGGTGTGTGTCTTTCCAAATAATGTCCAATCTATTGAATTTACCACAAGGGGACTCCAAGTTGTAGAAACATCTCAAACATCTTGAAACAGGATGCATCTGAGCTCAATTTTGAGTCTCATAGCAAAGGGTCTGAATACTTATCTAAATAAGGTATTTCAGTTTTATTTTAATAAATTTGTCAACATTTCTAAAAATCTGTTTTCACTTTGTCATATGTATAGATCGATGAAGGAAAAAATGAATTGAATCCATTTTAGAATAAGGCTGTAACGTAACAAAATGTAGAAAAAGGTGTTCTGAATAGTTTCCGAATGCACTGTACATGCTGGTCATTGAGCAGATGCCTGTATTTCAAGTAGACTAGCCGGTGTGGTCCTGTATGGTTCACTTGGTGGAGCATGGGCTGTAGGATCGTTTCCCGTGACCACACATACATCAAATGTGTGCACACGACTAAATCACTTTGGAATATAGCATCTGCTAAATGGCATATATTACGTAATACATAGTGATTCTTTATAAAGTTGCTTCGGGGTTGTAGTAGGCTACCATATGCTAGGATGACAAATCCTGGAATAGTATTGCAGAAAGCCTGCCAGGCATTATGGTGCAGTGGAGCCTCATTGTGTGTACTAGTGACCGAGTCAGCATGTGGTTACTGCTATCAGTTATTTAGGGCACAGTGTTTCCTAGACGTCAGGTGACTGTCACACTGGGTCCTCCCGTCAGCCCCTGGTGGATTAACCCAGAACTACACCTTGTTATCATGTCAGCATAGCTGAGCCTTGACTTGGTCAGGGGGTATACGAGGTTAGCTCATGGTTCGTCATGCTAGGTATGACTTCATACAGCGGTGTATCAGCACAGTGTTAAAGCTTTAGATCATTTAAGTCATTACTATAGCAATGTTCAGTAGGGCCCAGTCCTTCCTCCCTCACCATATGACTTGTTATTGGTGGGGGACGGGAGATTTCAGGTCACATGGCCTAGGGAAAAACAATTAGCCCTCAAATGTATTAACCATTTGGATTCATAGATTGGATTGACATGGAGTCTTTTATTTACAAAAAGAGAAAAGCACAGCTACATGGAAAGAAGTAGTCACACAGGACAGAATAGATGGGTTATATAAATTCTGCTTACAGCGGAGACCTGACAACGGTTCTCCAGAACACCAGGGTTGGGCTCAATTCCATTTCAATTCCAGAAGTACACAAAAATTCCAATTCTCTTCAATTAGGAAAATTGGAATTTGGTTTATTTTCCAAATTGACTGGATTTTTAATGGAATTGACCCCAGCCCTGCCAGACAAGTATTATCATTGTCATTGAGAGGAAAAGACTACAACTGTAATAACGGATGGTTTTGTGGTAGTAAAACGGCCTGGTTCTGGGTTGGTTCGGCTTGTTCGGCCTGTCCTCTCTTCCCATTTCCTCCTGGTGTGATATTGGTGGTCTAAAACTTGAACTCTTTGTATTTCTTGGCACCTCCTCGTGTGTCTTGAGGCTGGGCCTTCCTCTTCTTTTGCTGTGGGGTGGAGAGAGAGAGAGAGAAATGGAGAAGAAAATACTTAATATTGTCATACAAAGCGAACACTGTACAATCAAACCTTCTCCTCGTAGTGAAAGTGGCATATGACTCCAACCCCGTCAGTCACAAAATGTTGCAGGGCTGAGAAAAGGAAGGAGGGAGGCATGTGCACGCTGCTTTCACTCTGAAAACACTGCTATCCCCGGATGGCCATATTCAGAAGCAGAGAGACAACATTTCAACAACAAAAAAATACTTTGCAATAATAGCTATTATGAAAGTGGATAAAAAAATAAATAGAACAATTCCTAGAAGTTTCAGATTAAGTTTGAATAGGATTAAATCACTCAACTACAATGACTAAAAACAGATCCTAATCTTCACATCTAGTGTTCATTTATTCTGCTACATATGGGACTGGAGAAAGAGCCTTTCCAACGCAGTTCATACCAACATTCTCCTACCCTCATCTTGGCCCCTAGGGGCATAATACATTTCATGCTAATACTAAACAAAAGCAATAATTAACCAGGGGGTGCATCTCAATTGTATTCCCTTGACTCCTCGCGTCCTCTTTCTTCGCATCCTTCTCAAAACGCATTGGAGAAGAAGGTTCGAGGGGAGGAACCACTGACTTTCTCCCACAATGTGTTTTGAGACGAGCAGAAAGGACATGAAGATACAAGAACACATCACTCAGATTCACCCCGGGGCTTTCTAGCTCCTCATTACTGTGCGTATACTGACAAGTCTAGTACAAGTCACAGCTAGAAGAGCTTTCTCTGGCTGTCATATCTTTCTTAGTCTGAGCATGAGTGTCCTGGAGGAGTAGAAATGTGATCAGGAAAGGAGGATGTGGTAAACAATTACAAGATCTAACAATCATAATCGGGACCCTTTCTTTCTAAAATTATATGCCGAAATTGTTGCAACCCCTATTACTAGCCTGTTCAACCTCTCTTTCGTGTCGTCTGAGATTCCCAAAGATTGGAAAGCTGCCGCAGTCATCCCCCTCTTCAAAGGGGGGGGTACTCTTGACCCAAACTGCTACAGACCTATATCTATCCTACTGTGTCTTTCTAAGGTCTTCGAAAGCCAAGTTAAACAGATCACCGATCATTTCGAATCCCATGGTACCTTCTCCGCTATGCAATCTGGTCATGGGTGCACCTCAGCCACGCTCAAGGTCCTAAACGATATCTTAACCACCATCGATAAGAAACAGTACTGTGCAGCCGTATTCATCGACCTGGCCAAGGCTTTCGACTCTGTCAATCACCACATTCTTATCGGCAGACTCAACAGCCTTGGTTTCTCAAATGATTGCCTCGCCTGGTTCACCAACTACTTCTCCGACAGAGTTCAGTGTGTCAAATCGGATGGCCTGTTGTCCGGGCCTCTGGTAGTCTCTATGGGGTGCCATAGGGTTCAATTCTCGGGCCGACTCTCTTCTGTGTATACATCAATGATGTCGCTCTTGCTGCTGGTGAGTCTCTGATCCACCTCTACGCAGACGACACCATTCTGTATACTTCTGGCCCATCCTTGGACACTGTGTTAACTAACCTCCAGACAAGCTTCAATGCCATACAACACTCCTTCCGTGGCCTCCAACTGCTCTTAAATGCAAGTAAAACTAAACGCATGCTCTTCAACGGATCACTGGCCGCACCTGCCCGCCCGTCCAGCATCACTACTCTAGACGAATATGTGTACAACTACAAATACCTAGGTGTCTGGTTAGACTGTAAACTCTCCTTCCAGACTCACAAAACATCTCCAATCCAAAGTTAAATCTAGAATTGGCTTCCTATTTCGCAACAAAGCATCTTTCACTCATGCTGCCAAACATACCCTCGTAAAACTGACCATCCTACCGATCCACGACTTTGGCGATGTCATTTACAAAATAGCCTCCAACACCCTACTCAACAAACTGGATGCAGTCTATCACAGCGCCATCCGTTTTGTCACCAAAGCCCCATATACTACCCACCACTGCGACCTATACGCTCTCATTGGCTGGCCCTCACTTCATACTCGTCGCCAAACCCACTGGCTACAGGTCATCTACAAGACCCTGCTAGGTAAAGTCCCGCCTTATCTCTGCTCGCTGGTCACCATAGCTGCACCCACCCGCAGCATGCGCTCCAGCATGTATATCTCACTGGTCACCCCCAAAGCCAACTCCTCCTTTGGCTGCCTCTCCTTCCAGTTCTCTGCTGCCAATGACTGGAACGAACTACAAAAATCTCTGAAACTGGAAACACTTATCTCCCTCACTAGCTTTAAGCACCAGCTGTCAGAGCAGCTCACAGATCACTGCACCTGTACATCGCCCATCTATAATTTAGCCCAAACAACTACCTCTTCCCCTACTGTATTTATTTATTTTGCTCCTTTGCACCCCAGTATTTCTACATTGCACACTCATCTACTGTCAAATCTACCATTCCAGTGTTTTACTTGCTATATTGTATTTACTTCGCCACCATGGCCTATTTATTGCCTTTACCTCCCTTATCTCACCTCATTTGCTCACATTGTATATAGACTTATTTTTCTACTGTATGTTTGTTTTACTCCATGTGTAACTCTGTGTTGTTATATGTGTCGAACTGCTTTGCTTTATCTTGGCCAGGTCGCAATTGTAAATGAGAACTTGTTTTCCTAACAGGTTAAATAAAGGTGAAATAAAAAAATAAGGAGCCGGGTTGTATTCATTAGTGAACATTGTAGAAAAAACGTTTTGCATCGCAGCAAAACTGTTTTGCACCATAGCTATATGTTTTGTACTGTAACAAATGGCCGGTACAGTTACAGTGTCTCAGGGTCACCTTCTGTTTGGCGGCGTGCTCGGCCACCATGTCGCTGAAGTCCTCCTTCTCCACCTGGGCCTCCTGGTTCCTGACGTGCTCCTCGTACTTCTGGGTCATGGCCATGGGGTCCAGCTCCAGCTCCTCTGGGGCCAGAGCCACTTCTACCCCCTGGAACTCCTGGCCTCCGCCCGCCTTACGACCCGCCATGGCCTGAGGAGGAGGAGAGTCAGACGGGAGACAAAGAAGCTCATCTGAAACGGTTCCCTATTCCCTGTAGTGTACTGCTTATGGCCTAAAGTGGGGATCGAGGGAGGTAGTGTGTATGTGGGTCATGTAGGTGTAGAGAAGTGTACATCCATGAAGGCGTGTTTAAAGAGATGGCAATGAATCTTCTACTTCCCCAGAGTCAGATCAACTCATGGATACCATTTGTATGTCTCCGCGTGCGGTTTAGAAGGAAGTTAGACGTAGTTTTGCGAGCCGATGGTAACTAGCGTTTGTGCAATGTCTGGAAGTCTACCGGTCCAGCTAGCGCACAGCTAGAGGCTGTGTTTGAGTACCAGTGCAAACACGTATGTATGTGATTGTTTGTGAAATATGCTCTGCGTATGTATGACTAAGGAACTAACTATGTGTTGTGTTTTGGGTACGAGTGTTAACATGCCTACACCCCAGTGGTTGGTATGTGGTAGGTTTAGTAGTGATCTCTGATAGGGCGACTTTATCCAGACACAGTGTTTTTGCTATTGTCATTACCCCCGATACGTCGTAGATGTGTGTGGATGCCATCATGGCTGCTCCTCCAGAGCCTGTTCTCCTCTCTGGGAGCACCGTGAACAGCTGAGGAGTCTCATTCCTACACACACAGAGACGCATGTTACAAACACACACAATAGAGTAGAACGACACACACTCACAAATGAAATACTGGTGAATAGCCACACAACCTATTCCTGGCCACACTAACTCACCCGTCCATAGCCTCCTCGATCTTCTTCTTCCTCAGCTCAATGAGCTCTGGAGTCTCCATACCAGCAGGTACCGACGAGAAGCCTCCGGGAGTGATCAGACCACTGGAACACACACACACACACACACACACACACACACACACACACGCTCAGAGTTAATAAACCACTGATCACTGTTTTCAAGACAACACATACAACCCACTACAAATGGCAACCGGTAATTTGTTCCACGTGGCCAACGGCTTATTGATCCAACAGAAGAGAAAGACTGGTTCATTTCAAGTCCATGTCAACATGATGTGTTTAAAACAGCCAGTTAACGACACGTCTACCTGTCTGCCGGTGTGAAGAAGCCCGTTTCGTCTGGCTTCTCCTCATCACTCTCGTCCTCCTCCTCTTCCTCGGAAGACTCCTCGTCTGAAGGCTCCAGCTCTCCCCACGGCGTACGATCCACCTCCTCCTCCTCCGCCTTAGCCTACACACAGACATGTAGACAATAGGACAAGAGTTAACAGGCCATTGGCTCAAAGCAGACGGCTGTTGTGTCAGATATAGGAACGTGTGGCAGTGAGGGGAGGGGGGGAAAGGTGTACGGTGGTGTTGTATGGTAAATGAAGGGTGTATGGTCTATTTGAGGGGAATCGGGCAGGGGTGTGAGGAAGATCTCACCTGGAAGTCGACGGCGTTGGTCCCGAACACGTCACCGTACAGAGGCTTTCCTGTCTCATCTACAGGAGGCTTCCCCCAACCACCAGCATGGTAACCAAACGAACAGCTCTGAGAGAGACAACAGGAGGGGGGGGGGGGGGCGGAGTGAATAAAAGTCTCAGTGTAATAAGCTTCACAATACAGTATAAACACTTATTACATTGGAAAAAGTCTACTGGGGGACACAATACAGGGGGACACAAATTGTTAAAGAGGATGGGCTTGATTCAATCCGTAGCGCTGAAGATCTGCGCTGTAGCGCGATTTCAATGTTAAAAGTCTAGCGTGTGTTCTCTGGAACATCGCCTTCGCATTTCTAGCGCAGCTCTTCAGCGCTACGGACTGAACGGAACCCTGTGTCTGCGGTAAGTCAGGCTTACCTCGGGGATGGGCGAGTTGAGCCCGGGGATCTTGAGGTTGGGGTAGGAGGGAGGGGGGCCGTATCTCTGCATGGCGATCAACCAGGGAGGGGGAACCTTGTGGGAGTTCTACACGGGAGGGGGGAGAAACAACTTTAGTGATGGGACAAGACCATGGTGCATCAGCAATATAAATGATTACAGTTCAATAAATCAAAGCAGAAATATAAAGTCATCCATCAATAACATTAAAGGTGGTAGTGGGATCGTAGGCTTCCACAGCAGAGTGAAAGTAGTAGTGGGATAATAAAAACATTAGGAAAATGATGACGCTGAAAAACTGACCGGTCCAACGGGCATGCCCAGAGCAATACGCAGCTCGTCTGACAGGTCGCCTGGTTTCTTCTCCTTCAGCCTCGTCTCAAACTCTTTCCCCTGTTGCGAGCGAGAGAAACAGAGATTGTAAGAGTCAACATTTCATTCCCAACACTAATTCACCAGAGCAGAGTACACTGACTACCATCTGTTTATTCAAGACCCAACAACAAGGAAGTATTGAGGGAAACCCAAACCAACCACCGATTACAGCCCTGATTATTCCATTCAAGGTCCAATCAATCAACAGGCTCTTGGAAGTAGGAGTAGAGTTTATGATGTAAGGTGCTGTATACAGTGGAGTCCTCCATTGAGCGGTCAGACATCCTTACCTCGTAGTAGAGGTCACCGTGGATGGAGAGTTTAGGCTTCATCTGCCACTTGAAGAAGGCGTCGTGGAGCTTCTGGTAGTCGATGTCGATCTTACCCATCTTGGGACGCACCTTCTCCCTCATCTTGGTCTTCATGGTCTTGGCATCCTCCTGTAAGAAGAATACCACGGCATTCAGTCTGACTTCTGCCAAAGTGTTTCACTGGTCTATTTTATACAGCTGTTCATGTAACACATATTTAACGGTTGTGTGTTATTTATTGATGTTTTGTAATAAACTTGAAGTAAACGGCACGTGAAACAGAAATATATACAGGCCATGTTTGTATACTTTAAAAACGATCATTTTCCTCATGCTAGCCGAAAACTAAGGCCTGGAGCATCTATCAGGGAGATGAACATGGTGTTAACAGCCAGCACCCCCTTGTGACCACTTAGGTTGCTACAACACCCACCTTTTCCAGCTGGAACCACCAGCCAGTCCCTCCTTGTGACCACTTAGGTTGCTACAACCCCCACCTTTTCCAGCTGGAACCACCAGCCAGTCCCTCCTTGTGACCACTTAGGTTGCTACAACCCCCACCTTTTCCAGCTGGAACCACCAGCCAGTCCCTCCTTGTGACCACTTAGGTTGCTACAACCCCCACCTTTTCCAGCTGGAACCACCAGCCAGTCCCTCCTTGTGCCTACTGTCTGGTGCTACTACCACTCTATTGGACAGAACCATCTACTTTCTCCTGTAAAGCTTCTCTGGTAGCCCTCTATTGGACAGAACCACCTACCTTCTCCTGTAAAGCTTCTCTCATCTCCTGGATGCCTGTCCTCTTGATGAACTCTGGCAGCTCGAAAGGGGGCTTCTCGATACCCCTCTTGCCCTGGAGGTACTTCCTCTTGAAGCACCAGTGTCGGGGGACGGGCACCGTGTTCCTGGTGGCCTTCAGGTGCACCAGCAGCTTGGGTTCCTGCGCCGTCACGTCGTGCATCTCCACCACGTCAGGACGCGCCACCAACTGGAGGAGGACGGGGTCAAAATCAACATCGGACACAGATCTCTATCAATCTCCTTTTCCCTTTTAAAACATCTCCGGTGACCACCCACACCAACTGAATCAGCACATATAGACTCAAGCATTTATGAGTAAAGTGTTAGGTACAGAACAACTTAATCAATATACAGGACCTATAATGTCTAACTCTTAAGAAGCAGGTGAATGTATTACCTGTTTGAGTTCAGCCACAGTTAGTCTGTTCATTCTCCTCAGCTTCTTCTTAGACATCTTGGGAACATCTGGTCTGATCTCCTGCACACACACACACACAAAGGAATGACCACGAGGACAACTTCCAAGGTCAACACTTCAACAGAGAGAGCACTGGAAGATGACACTATGTCTGTGTCCCAATCGTTCACCTTTCCTCCCCAAAGGGAAGTAAACAAGTGCACACTACTTATGGCATTATGGTAGAGAATTGGGACTACGCAGCATGTAAACACTCCTGTTTGAGAAGTATTTTTTTCATTCAAGCTCAGGAATGGAGAGAATTTAGAGGAGAGATGAATACTAACGTCGTCGCTGTCGTCGCTGTCTTTCTTTTCCTCCTCAAATCCCTTCTTCCTCATTAGAGCAGGAGCCGGCTCCTTCTCCGGTTCCTTCTCCTTCTCCTTCTTCACGTCATCAGTCAGCTGAGAGGGACGGACAAAAACACAGTTCATTAGAACTGTTAGCAAATGACTAACACAAACAGATTCCATCGTTAAATCAACACAACATAATGATTCACTTTCATGCGTGTTCAAAGGTTCTTGAAACCACTGCGCTCAGAACTGGTGAGTACACTGAACCTGATGTTGTGATTTTACTTTAATTTTCGGCCATTAAAACACTAAATATGAAGAATAACACTGGACACATCTCTAGGATGTTTTGACAGATTTTTCATAAAGAATCATAAAGCCAATATCTAAAATGGAGGCCCTCACCTTGAAGGCCTCAAAGATCCTCTTGAAGAAGATGAAGTTAGGATCGTAGATCTCCGGTTCCTCTGTAATATACTCGATCTCCACATCAGGCTCTTTCTCCTTCTCTCCATCCTCCTCTTTCTTCTCCTCCGCATGCTCCCTCTTCTCCTGCTCACGCCTCTTCTTGTTCTTCTTCTTACGGTTCCTGCGCTTACGATTTTTCTGAGAAGGGGAGAATGAAAAAGATAACAACAAACTAGGGCTGGGCGGTATACCGTATTTTATGATATACCGGTATTGATGCAGGGACCGGTTTGGGTTTTTACTTTACCTTCTATAACGGTATTTGAATGTTTGGTTTGTTAAATGTGATACGCCATGTGTAATGTCAATTTTTATAGTTTACTTCGCTACTTGAGTCATCTCTCTCCGCTCCCTCTCTCCCTCTCTGCTCTCTCTCTCTGTGCCACTTTCCACACAGACCTAGCCACGCCCCGTCACTCAAGGAGCGCATTTGATGTTCCTCAACCACGAGTCACTTGCATTCAGTCTGCATGGTCAATGCAGCACATGCAACAATGTTGATGACAACGATGCTGTTTTCACTTTGCTTCTTAATATAAATCCACTAGTGTTCTATATTGACACTATTTGTTTGTGTTTCTTACATCAGCAAACAGCTAGTTTGTCTTTTCTTAGCAAGTTGCCCTAAATCTTGTGAGACGCTAATTGTTAGCCGGTAATGCTAATAGCTAATAAATGTACTGAGTAAGAGCAAACGTAGCTAGCTAATACAGCCTGATAATACCAGTGATGGTGTAGACCTAAATCAGCATGTTGTTTGTGAAACAGTATCTTCTAAATCAAAGAGGAATATGCAAAGCAAGAATATTTTTGCTACATGAAGTAGCTAAGAGAAAACATGCAATGTAGCCAAAGCTTATAGGGTCCCCTAGGAAACACTTATCAACACTTTAGTTCCTACCCTGTCACAATAACTCCTCCCTGGCATTTTAATTAATTGTCATCTCAAACAACACTGTATTCAAAGTGCCCACTATTATATTCCAACTATAGAATAGTCATTCTATTCCCATGATTCCAACAGTTTTGCTCTAATTCGCAAGTCCAATCGCAATTGCAACATTTGGTTAAAAATAAGTCCTAGATTATTTGCCCATATCGTGCAGCCTTACATGGCCGTGTGGAAATGATCTCAATTGAGCAGTGGTGTAAAGTACTTAAGTAGTACTTGAAAGTATTTTTACTTAAGTAATTTATTATTTTTGACAACTTTTACTTCACTACATTCTTAAAGAAAATACTGTACTTTTTACTCCACACATTTTCCATGACACCCAAAAGTACTCGTTACATTTTGAATGCTTAGCAGGACAGGAAAATTGTCTAATTCACGCACTTGTCAAGAGAACATCCCTGGTCATCTACTGCCTCTGATCTGGAGGTCTCACTAAACACAAATGCTTTGTTTGTAAATTATGTCTGAGTGTTGGAGTGCGCCCCTGGCTATCTACAAATAATAAAAACAAGAAAATGGTACCATCTGGTTTTCTTAATATAAGGAATTTGAAATGGTTTATAGTTTTACTTTTGATACTTAAGTATATTTAAAACCAAATACTTTTACTCAAGTAGTATTTTACTGGGTGACTCACTTTTTCTTGAGTCATTTTCTATTAACGTATCTTTACTTTTACTCAATTATGACAATATGGTACTTTTTCCACCAACGCAACTGAGTGCAGGAAATGCAGAAATTATAAGTGCTGAAATTTGTTTTGGTTGAAGTTGAATTGAACAGTGTAAAACAATCAGAGTGGAGAAAGACTAATTGAAATCACTTAGAATGTATGTGTTGCCACCCTGGGGTCACTCACTACTCATAAAACATCCTGGGATCACTCACTACTCATAAAGCATCCTGGGATCACTCACTACTCATAAAGCAAATGTACAACTTTCATTATTCAAAAACTAAAAATACTGTCAAATATCGTCAATTTTTTTAATACCGTGATACAATATTTTGCCTATATTGCCCCGCCCTAACTGAAGCCGTTTCCTACTCCTCATGCCTCTAAGAGCTTACGTCGATTGAAACAGAAGCTTCCCTATCAAGCAGGTTATCAATACGAGTCATGCCAACTTGACCCCTCACCCTCTGAGCTTCAGGAGTAACAGGGTGAATCTCAACGGTCTTTCCTTGACTCTTCATGGCCTCTCCCTTCATGGCCGTTCATCCTTCTCAAAACACATTGGAGGAAAATATCCAAGGTCCCTCCCCTTGGACATTATCCTCCGATACCTTTTGAGGAGGCGAGAGGACACGAGGAATCAAGGAAACACAATTGAGTTTCAACCAAAGACAGCAGGATGGGATGAGGGAATTAATACAACACTCACGTCTTTCTTAGAGAGAGAACCGTCGTCTTCTTCAGTCTCAGACAGGACGGCAGCGGAGGAGTTGTTCATCTCCATCTCTGGGCTCTCCTCCTCCTCCTCTTCTGGAAGATAGAAAACACAGAGATTATTCACTGGCCAGGTCAAGGTCCAACAGGGCTCTTAACCCAGGACAATATTACTAAGACTGCAGTAGTTCCATTGGGATGATATCATGCACTCTTGGTGCATCTGGGCTTTTATTCACAAAGCGTCTCAAAGTAGGAGTTCTGATTTATTAATTATGATCTTCAAAAGCTAAACTGATCCTAGATCAGTACTCCTACTCCAAATACGGGCCATGATTCATTCCTCCAGTGTGTAGTTCCAGATTCTGACCTGTGGGGGCGGCGCCGAGCTGCTCCTGTCTGATCTCCTTCAGTTGGAGAATCTTCTCCAGAGCCTGGGGGATCTTAGGACCGACGCCCACATCCTCTCCCTGCCATACCTGACACACACAACACCAAGAATACAGAGATTAGACAGATGCAATTATATTCTGCCATGGCTTATCCTGTGCTATTATGCCCTCTGAGTGACTCAAAGACTATAACAAAATCAATGGGGGCCCCATGCCATGACATTTTTGGAAATGTAGATTCTCCCTAACGGTCAAATTGTTATTTTGGTGATTGTTCGTTTTCAAAGACGATCGTGTTTAAAAATATATAGCTCCATTATCTTTTCGACATGCATTATATCTGGTTTTAGTTGTTTAAATGTACACTGAAAAATTAACCACGATGAAAATGATTTTCTAACAACAAAAATGATATTTTATTATATCTTTTGGAGTGCGGCAACGATTAAGCAGCGGTGGGGGAAACACTGTGGTTCGTACCTCTCTGGCGTCCTCTCCAGGTGGAGGGGGAACTCTCTGTCTCTGGCTATGCATCATGGACATTCCAGGAGGAGGTGGGTTCATTCCACCAGGATTCATTCCAGGAGGGGGGGGGTTCATTCCACCAGGATTCATTCCAGGAGGGGGTGGGTTCATTCCACCAGGGTTCACACCTACAACAACACCCAGATCTCAACTGACACCAACAACACCAACGTACCAGGTGTGTGTCACCGTCAACACAACAGCTTTACAGACTTAACAGCCTTCACACTGTTCTTAAAAATAGAAAGGAATGCCATTGGATATGTTTAGATTGGGAGAGTGACTGTGTTAAGCCAATATGGGTGACTATGTGTGAGTATATGTTGTCTACAAAGTGTGCGCTGTAGACAAATCAATTCCCCCTTGAGGGACAAAGTTGTATGGGAAGTTAGGATTGACATTTTAGTGTTGATGGCAGGTCAAGGACTGACCTCTCATCATGGGGGGCATCATGCCAGGTGGTCGTGACCCCGGGTCAGACATCCTGGGCCCTGGTCCTCCATGCTGCCTCTTAGCCAGCTCCTGCTGCCTCTCATGTTCCAGCATCACCGCCGCCTGACGGAGGAGAGAGGAGACATGGAGGGAGGAGAGAGAGGAGACATGGAGGGAGGAGAGAGAGGAGACATGGAGAGAGGAGAGAGAGGAGACATGGAGAGAGGAGAGAGAGGAGGGAGGAGACATGGAGGGAGGCGTGAGAGGAGACATGGAGGGAGGAGAGAGAGGAGACATGGAGGGAGGAGAGAGAGGAGACATGGAGGGAGGAGAGAGAGGAGACATGGAGGGAGGAGAGAGAGGAGCCATGGAGGGAGGAGAGAGAGGAGCCATGGAGGGAGGAGAGAGAGGAGACATGGAGGGAGGAGAGAGAGGAGACATGGAGAGAGGAGAGAGAGGAGACATGGAGAGAGGAGAGAGAGGAGGGAGGAGACATGGAGGGAGGCGTGAGAGGAGACATGGAGGGAGGAGAGAGAGGAGACATGGAGGGAGGAGAGAGAGGAAACATGGAGGGAGGAGAGAGAGGAGACATGGAGGGAGGAGAGAGAGGAGACATGGAGGGAGGAGAGAGAGGAGACATGGAGGGAGGAGAGAGAGGAGACATGGAGGGAGGAGAGAGAGGAGACATGGAGAGAGGAGAGAGAGGAGGGAGGAGACATGGAGGGAGGCGTGAGAGGAGACATGGAGGGAGGAGAGCGAGGAGACATGGAGAGAGGAGTGAGAGGAGGGAGGAGATATGGAGGGAGGCGTGAGAGGAGACATGGAGGGAGGAGTGAGAGGAGACATGGAGAGAGGAGTGAGAGAGAGGAGACATGGAGAGAGGAGTGAGAGAGAGGAGACATGGAGAGAGAGGAGAGAGAGGAGACATGGAGAGAGAGGAGAGAGAGGAGACATGGAGAGAGAGGAGAGAGAGGAGACATGGAGGGAGGAGAGAGAGGAGACATGGAGGGAGGAGTGAGAGAGGAGACATGGAGAGAGGAGGGAGGAGACATGGAGGGAGGAGTGAGAGAGAGGAGACATGGAGGGAGGCGTGAGAGAGAGGAGACATGGAGGGAGGCGTGAGAGGAGACATGGAGGGAGGCGTGAGAGGAGACATGGAGGGAGGCGTGAGAGGAGACATGGAGGGAGGAGTGAGAGGAGACATGGAGAGAGGAGTGAGAGAGAGGAGACATGGAGGGAGGCGTGAGAGAGAGGAGACATGGAGGGAGGCGTGAGAGGAGACATGGAGGGAGGAGTGAGAGGAGACAAGGAGAGAGGAGTGAGAGAGAGGAGACATGGAGAGAGAGGAGAGAGAGGAGACATGGAGAGAGGAGGGAGGAGACATGGAGAGAGGAGTGAGAGGAGACATGGAGAGAGGAGTGAGAGGAGACATGGAGGGAGTGAGAGGAGACATGGAGGGAGTGAGAGAGAGGAGACATGGAGAGAGAGGAGAGAGAGGAGACATGGAGGGAGGCGTGAGAGGAGACATGGAGGGAGGCGTGAGAGGAGACATGGAGAGAGGAGTGAGAGGAGACATGGAGAGAGAGGAGTGAGAGGAGACATGGAGAGAGAGGAGAGAGAGGAGACATGGAGAGAGAGGAGACATGGAGAGAGGAGGGAGGAGACATGGAGGGAGGAGTGAGAGGAGACATGGAGGGAGGAGTGAGAGGAGACATGGAGGGAGGAGTGAGAGGAGGAGACATGGAGGGAGGGGAGAGGAGTGAGGGAGGAGACATGGAGGGAGGAGAGAGTGGAGGGAGAGAGATATGTTTCAACTTCCAAGCAAGGTAAAGCGGCTGTATGATAACTTTGGGATTGGTTGTGACAACACTACTGATAAATCATTTAGATGGGAGAAAGACATGAAAATAAGTCTCCTCCAGGTCTTACCCTTTTCTGCTGCTCCAGAAGTTCCTGCTCCTTCATGTGCTCTTCCATAGCACGGGACTCCCCCTGAAATACACACATACAAAATGGCAAATCTATACCAGAACTCCTCTTCCTTCCCATTGCAATAGAAGGCAGACTACATTACAACTAGGGCCTGGAGTCTTTCCTTACTCAGGTAAAACTCAGGGCACAATGTGGTGCCATATTTGGGGGTCTGAGGCCATACACCTGTGCGTTGTGCCAGCAGCCGAGAGGTCGCTGGTTTGAATACCTGAGCCGACAAGGTGAAAAATCTGTCGATGTGCCTTAGAGCAAGGCACTTAACACTAATTTGCTCCAGGGGCGCCGTACTATGGCCGACCCTGTAAAACAACACATTTCACTGCACCTATGCGGTGTATATGACAATTCAACATCCTACTCGAGTCTAGGATCAGGTCTTATCTGTCCATACGCTCTTCAAAAATTCTAATCTAAAAGACAAGACTGATCCTAGACCAGCACTTCTACTCCGAGAGGCTTACTGAATGCAGGCCAAGATCGTACCTGCTGCTTGGCCCTCTCCTCGTGCTGCATCATCATGGCGGCCCTCTGCTGCACCATCTTCAGCTGGTCCTCCTGGGAGAGGCCGGGGGGCATGCCTGGAGGCTCCATGCCCATACGCATCCCTGGTGGAGGGGGGCCACCTGCCATCATGCTCATCGCCTGGAGCATACCCATACCAGGAGGCATGGGGGGCATGGGCATCGGGGGCATGGGGGGGATTCCTGGCATCTGGGGGAGGAGGGAGGGAGGAAAGAAAGCTGGTTGTTGGTTAAGTTGTTTTCAATTGAGGTAAGTGTTTTTTCCTGGACCATGTGAGAACCAGGAAAACATATTCCTGGTCAGATCACACAGTCAAGGTAAAACTCCTGGTCCTGTTCATGACAGATTGATGAACTACTGCAGAGTTTATAGCTAAATAATCCCAGTGATGAAATGTAAGAATGAGATTCGATTAGACCGTCTAAAAACCTTATAGGGTCGGTTGGTGCTGACCTGCGGGGTCATAGGTTTATCATCACTCCCTAGGTTGGGTTTGCTGAGCATCATTCCAGTCTGAGTGGGGGGGAAAACACAGATCAATGGATCATATTGACAGATGAAGTACACTCCACTCAACCTCACACATGCACTAGCGCACGTGAACACACACACACACACACACAACTGACCTGCATCATGTATCCCTTGAGCCTGTCCAGCATCTCCTCTCTGGGACCTAAGGAGAAAAATAATAACTGTAAACCAACAATGAACACGATAACTAACATAGGACAACAACCAAAAAATATTTAATTACAAATTAAATAAGTTTAAATTCAACTTAGTCGCTCACGCACGGATGCTGACAACAAAGGCTCGTGCGCGACTACCAAGTATCACTTTAGCTTATCAGTTATTAAACACCCGAGTGATTAGCTGTTAGCTATCAATCAAAATTGACTAGTTCGCTAGCTAACGAATGGACATTCGTAGCAAAATTCTTTTCGTAGAGGTGGTGAACAAACTTGTAATATAGTAATTGTGTAGGTAACTAGCTGATCATTTGCACTCTCCTTTAATTCCACGAAGGCCTGCTATGTAGCTAGCTAACTTGCCGCGGAACTAAATATGGTTAACCTGTTAGCAACAAGCTATAGTAGCTAGCAGGCTAGCTACACACAATGCACGCATTCGTCCCATTTAAAGCTTGCTACTTCGGCTTCTTACCCATGTTGGGTGCGCCTAGCTCGCCTAGCTTGGCTTGAAGCTCTGGGTTGGTCCATGTATTGAGGGCCGCCACAGAGCTCCCCAAGTCGGAGGGCATAGGTTCGGTCCCCGGCGGTCCGTCAGATGCCATCTCGAAATTCTACAGATCAATGGCTCTCTTCAGAAACAACAGAAACGAGAGCAACGAGAACCAGACGAATCATGAAAGGCACGATGGGAAATGTCAGTATACCGGAACAAGCAGTTGGAGAACTCTGGGTAATGTAGTCAGTGGTAAGAGGAATAACTGCGTTTCCAAATTACAACCACTAGATGATAGCAGAGCCATGGATTTGGAGAGTTTGTAACAATGCAGTTTCTGCAATATGATGCATTAATACGACACTACAACATTCTATGGCAGCCATGTTAGCTCCACGTTAACATTATATGGGGAATATTATGTGGGGAATATAATATTACATGGGGAATATAGTTACAATGCTATGTAACTGATCGTCTAGAGAGACCTCAAAATCAGGCGGTGTGAAAGGAAGGCTGAGACAATCATTAATTAAAGACTCCAGCCACCCAAGCCATAGACTGTTCTCTCTGCTTCCGCATAGCAAGCGATACCAGTGCATAAAGTCTGACACCAACAGGCTCTTGAACAGCTTCTATCCCCAAGCCATAAGACTGCTAAATAGTTAACTAAATAGCTAACAGAACGCCTACACAGACTATCTGACTTGACCTTTGTATTTCATTCTTATTTTTGCACTGTTTCTATGCACACTCACAGGGCCCTACACACACCAATACTCCAACACACACACAAACACTCACTTCATAATTTGCTCTCACACACATAATATACGCATACATTTATACTGACTCTACACACACGCACACCAACTCCCATACAGTACATTCATCATATACGCTGCTGGTACTCTGTTTATCATTTATCCTGATGCCTAGTCACCTTACCCCTATACATACGCTATATATACAAAAGTATGTGGACACCCAATCAAATTAGTGGATTCGGCTATTTCAGCCACAGCTGTTAGTGACACATGTATAAAATTGAGCACACCATGCAATCTCCATAGACAAACATTGGCAGTAGAATGGCCTTACTGAAGAGCTCAGTGACTTTCAATGTGGCACCGTCATAGGATGCCACCTTTCCAACAAGTCAGTTCGTCAAAGTTCTGCCCTGCTAGAGCTGTTCCTGTCAACTGTAAGTGCTGTTAATGTGAAGTGGAGAAATCTAGGAGCAACAATGGCTCAGCCGCGAAGTGGTAGGCCACACAAGCTCACAGAACGGGATCACCAAGTCGCCTGTCCTCGGTTGCAACACTCACTACTGAGTTCCAAACTGCTTTTGGAAGCAACGTCAGCACAAGAACTGTTCGTCGGGTTTCCATGGAATGGGTTTCTATGGCCGAGCAGCCGCACACAAGCCTAAGATCACCATTCGCAATGCCAAGCGTCGGCTGGAGTGGTGTAAAGCTCACCACCATTGGACTCTGGAGCAGTGGAAACGCGTTCTCTGGAGTGATGAATCACACTTTACCATCTGGCAGTCCAACGGATGAATCTGGGTTTGCCAGATGCCTGGAGAGCGCTTCCTGCCCAATGCATAGTACAACTGTAAAGTTTGGTGGGGGAGGAATAATGCCCTGGGGATGTTTTTGCATGGTTTTGGCTAGGCCCCTTAGTTCCAGTGAAGGGAAATATTAACACTACAGTGTACAATGACATTCTAGACGATTCTGTGCTTCCAACTTTGTGGCAACAATTTGGGGAAGGCCCTTTCCTGTTTCAGTATGACAATGCACCTGTGCACAAAGTGAGGTCCATACAGAAATGGTTTGTCAAGATCAGTGTGGAAGAACTTGACTGGCCTGCACAGAGCCCCGATTCAATCCCATCGAACACCTTTGAGATGAATTGGAACGCAGACTGCGAGCCAGGCCTAATCGCCCAACATCAGTGTCCAACCTCACTAATGCTCTTGTGGCTGAATGGAAACAAGTGCCCGCGGCTATGCTCCAATGTCTAGTGGAAAGCCTTCCCAGAAGAGTGGAGGCTGTTATAGCAGCAAAGGGGGGACCAACTTCATTTTAATGCTCATCATTTTTTTTAGGAGATGTTCGACGAGCAGGTGTCCACATACTTTTGGTAATGTACTATACCTCTAGCTTCCATCACTCCAGTATCCCTGCACATTGTAAATATGGTACTGGAACTGACTGACCCTGTACATAGTATGATTCATTACTTTCTCCTCTTCCTCTCATTTCTTATTTTTATTTCTTGTGTGTTTTTGTTCTACCTTGTTATTTCTAGTACTACATTGATATTGATTACTGCATTGTTGGGTTTAGAACTTGCAAGAAAGGCATTTCACTGCACTTGTGCACGTGACATTAAAACTTCAAACTGAAACTGAACTCTCTAAATACTGTATATGGCTCTGGGAAGCAACATCTACAAAAAAAAGTACGATCTTTGCCAAATTGACATGCCAAGGTGAAGTAAAAGGTTCAATGGATATTATAACAAATAACCAGGTGCTGTAGCATAAAGTTAAAAAAACATGGCAATATCCCTGTGCAAAAACAAAGTGTGAACAAATTAAATGTGAATAAAGCAATTTAGAATTGTATGAGTGTGGGCAAGCTATTAAGTGAAAATGATTATCGCAAAGCACATTTATAGTGGACTATAAGTATATTACTGTGTAAATCCAATGGCTTACAGTAACATAAAGTGTGTTTCAGGTGTAGAACTCGAGCGCCAACGCTAGCTTGTACTCGTTCAATGAGTCATTGGAGCATTCTTCCTGGGGAGAAGTGGTAGGGCGTTTCTAAACCGAATATGCAGCTGTGAACTGAGCTGTGGATGGATCGGAATTAAACATGTAAGGGAGAGAACAGAGAGAACAAAACAACATATCGAATCTCAAAATAACCACCAAAAGGTAGGATATGCTTTTAAAAAACAGAAGTATAACTCCTCGCTACTGTACAAATTATGGCGATTACTAGTTTAGTACGAAGAAGGGCGACAGTCGGAGCCGTATTGGACACATCTGTTTCAGTTTTCTGGCTCGCAATCAGTTTGCGAACATGAACAGATGTTACGTTAGTTTTGAAACATCTTGGAGCAGTGTTGAAACAATGTAGGCTAACAGTGTTTGCATTTCTTGCCACCTTTCTGTTCCAGTGATTTCATGGGTGTTACTTTTATATTTTAGACTGATCAATTCTATTCGTTTGTGCTGAAGGCAAAGGGTGTTAAAAGTTAACCTTGGCATATTTCGAATTCATTAACTGGTTATTAACAAATAACCCTCCCTAGCCTTTGTACTGTCCTCTCAGATATTCCACAAAAATACTAGCCTACTATGGTTGGACTTGTCTCTTGTTGTAAAAGCCACAACTAAATCCAAATGCAGAAACTGTCAATTGTGTGAAATTCATCTGCGGCCAGATGAGAGGCTATTCAACACTGTCCAGGTTTTCACTTTGTCAACTCGATGAGAGTTGATACTGATAAGGTATCACAGTGTCTAACTACAGTACACTCTTAGAGAAAAAGGTGCTATCTAAAACCTAAGAGTTCTTCTGCTGTCCCCAAAGGGAGAACCCTTTGCAGAACCCTTTTTTCTGCCAGGTAGAACCCTTTTGATTTCCATGTAGAACCCTTTACACAGAGGGATCTACATGGACCCCAAAAGAGTTCTACCTGGAACCAAAAAAGGGTTCTCCTATGGGACAGCCGAAGAAACCTTTTGGAACCTTTTTTTCTAACTGTACCCACCGTCCATGTGTGAGTGGTGGCTGTTTCCATTTTACATGTATATCTCCCATGTAATCTCATCCACTCTGCATCTCTCTGTCGAACTCTGTGTCTCTCTGTCGAACCTAAGACATGTGGAAAACTGACATACTGGAACCTGTACAGGTTAAGTAGGGATTGGGTAGGTGCTGTAACTGTCCCCCAAAATATGGTGTTTTCCCACTACAAGAGATGTGTTCACTGTATTCTCTCTCCTATCCTATGGTAGTACAACTCTTTCATTGGCTTTCCTTTCAGTTTCACCTCAACTCCAACTGACCAGTAGGAGAATGTTTGAGTGGGTCAACAACAGAATAGGCCATAGGTGATGGGTGTGGCTCAGTGTAGTAGGTGAATGCTGTGACTGGGTTCTCCTGCCACTCTCTGAACCAATGAGAAGCAGACAAAGCTCAGGGTTTGTTTTGACTGACAGTTGTGGGGTAGAACAGGAAGAGAGCTCAGTGTAAATAACAGTCAGCCAGTGTGAGTGAGTGAAAGTTGAGAGACTGAAAAAGAAAGAAGGGAAGAGCGAAAGAGGTTAAACAGACTAAACATCTGAAAGGTTTAAAATAGATTTGAAACAGTGGTTTTATCTCTCCCTCTCTCTCTGTTTTACATATTCTTAGGTGCGGCAGGGTAGCAGGTAGCCTAGCGGTTATTAAGAGTGTTGGGCCATTACCCGAAAGTTTGCTGCTTTGAATCGCCGAGCCGACTAGGTGAAACATCTGCAGATGTGCCCTTGAGCAAGTCACTTAACCCTAATTGCTCCTGTAAATCACTCTGGATAATAGCTTCTGCTAAATGACTCAAATGCATGTGTCCTCCCATTCTCCTCGAGGTTAAATGGCACCACACCCTCTCAACACCCCACTGTTTACACTATAAGACACTCATAAATGACATCCAAACCATCTCCCCGAGACAAGCACTTATTACTCAACGCTGTTCATAGTGTGTTATTCAATAGAGAACTGAACTACAGTCAGTTTGAATCACGGGACTATTATTGTGAGTAATCCTCTGCTGGCTAAAATGAATAGGAGAGAAGGGAGGCAACGTGCTATTTGCGAACTCTTTGTAATACTTGTGTATCTTTTTTATTTTATTTTGTCTGTGCTGCACAGGCCTGTCATTTTGAAAGAAGCATTGTTGCCTGCAGGACAGTGGCAGGGTGTTTCTAAACCAAATACAGTACAAGCTGTGAAGTGAGCTGTAGGTGGAACAGAACTAAACACGTAAGGGAAAAAACAACATATTGAACCTGAAAATAACCACCACAAGGTATAGGAAAGGTATGTCATTAGTGTTTATAAAAACAGGAGTAACATCTCACCACTGTACAAATGATGGCTATTATCAGTTTACTAGGACGAAAGGACGACAGTCATTGCAATATTGGACACATCTGTTTCACGTTGCTGCAGCTGGCTCGCAATGAGTTTGAGAACATGAGCGGATGTAGCCTAGTTTTGAAACAACGTGTGTCGTAGACCAGCAGTGTTGAAACATTGTAACGGTGTCAGGATTTCATGGCTGTTCGCCTACTTTTATACATGTTTTAGACTGGCCAATTCTATTCAGTTTATTCTGCATATTTCAAATGAACTATTAACAACAACAAAAACTTGCCTATCTAGCTTCTTTACTTTCCTCAGATATTCCACAAACTGACTATGGTCGGACTTGCCTCTTGTTGTAAAAGCCACAACTAAATCCACATGTGAAAATTGTCAATTGTACGAAAGGCATGGGCAGCCAGATGAGAGGCAATATTCTTTAACACTGCTTGTTCAGCTTAACTGCGATTCAACCAAGAATTGTCCTTTGACATTGTGCTGGAAGACATAGCCTACTTACAAGTATGTCTCCCAGCCCAATGTCAAAAGACAATTATTGGTTGAAACGCAGCTAAGCTGGACAAGCAGTGTTAAAGAACACAGCCTCTCATCTTTGTCAACTTGATGAACTTGACAGCTGGCCAGGCCGTCTGTTTTTCTGACAACCTTCCTGACAGTCAGAATTGAGTTTTACCTTTTTATATCTGTTTATAATCTAGAACTACACACCCATTACAACATTGTTATCACTGGCCCACACACACTTCTGGAACGTGTCGTGTCAGTGTGACCATTTCGTTTACCCAGGAGAAAAGACACTTGAGATGTTTAGTTACAGTGAGTGAGTAGGGGAACACAGTGGATGGTGAAATGTGAGCTCCCTGCTATTTGGAAAGGCATGCAGAATTACTCTTGCACTGGTTCTAATGCTTTAACACAAACAATGGTGTTATTATAGCTTAAACGTATTAACCTATGTCCTCTCTCTCAATTCATTTTTCAATTTAAGGGGCTTTATTGGCATGGGAAACATATATTAACATTAATTAACACTATTTAACAGCAAGTTAAATACATAATAAACAAAAGTGAAATAAAATAAATGAAGAATAAACGTTACACTCACAAAAGTTCCATAATAATAAAGTAATTTCAAATTTTTATTTTATTTATTTTATTTCACCTTTATTTAACCAGGTAGGCAAGTTGAGAACAAGTTCTCATTTACAATTGCGACCTGGCCAAGATAAAGCAAAGCAGTTCGACAACATACAACAACACAGAGTTACACATGGAATAAAACAACATACAATCAGTGAATGATGCAGTAGAAAAAAAAAAAAAAAATCTCATATTATGTCTATATACAATGTTGTAATGATGTGCAAATAGTTAAAGTACAAAAGGGAAAATCAATAAACATAAATATAGGTTGTATTTACTAGAGGTCGACCGATTAATCGGAATGGCCGATTAATTAGGTCCGATTTCAAGTTTTCATAACAATCGGTTATCGGCATTTTCGGACACCAATTTTGGCCGATTACATTGCACTCCACGAGGAGACTGCGTGGCAGGCTGACCACCTGTTATGCGAGTGCAGCAAGGAGCCAAGGTAAGGTGCTAGCTAGCATTAAACTTATCTTATAAAAAACAATCAATCTTAACATAATCACTAGTTAACTACACATGGTTGATGATATTGCTAGTTTATCTAGCTTGTCCTGCATTGCATATAATCGATGCGGTGCCTGTTAATTTATCATTGAATCACAGCCTACTTTGCCAAACCGGTGATTTAACAAGGGCATTCGCGGAAAAAGCACTGTCGTTGCACCAATGTGTACCTAACCATAAACATCAATGCCTTTCTTAAAATCAATACACAAGTATATATTTTTAAACCTGCATATTTAGTTAATATTGCCTGCTAACATTAATTTATTTTAACTAGGAAAATTGTGTCACTTCTCTTGCGTTCTGTGCAAGCAGAGTCGGGGTATATGCAGCAGTTTGGGCCGCCTGGCTTGTTCCGAACTGTGTGAAGACCATTTCTTCCTAACAAAGACCGTAATTAATTTGCCAGAATTGTACATAATTATGACATAACATTGATGGTTGTGCAATGTAACAGCAATATTTAGACTTAGGGATGCCACCCGTTAGATAAAATACGGAACGGTTCCGTATTTCACTGAAATAATAAACGTTTGGTTTTCGAAATTATAGTTTCCGGATTTGACCATATTAATGACATAAGGCTCGTATTTCTGTGTGTTATTATATTATAATTAAGTCTATGATTTGATAGAGCATTCTGACTGAGCGGTGGTAGGCAGCAGCAGGCTCATAAGCATTCATTCAAACAGCACTTTCTTGCATTTGCCAGCAGCTCTTCGCTGTGCTTCAAGCATTGCGCTGTTTATGACTTCAAGCCTATCAACTCCCGAGATTAGGCTGGCAATACTAAAGTACCTATTAGAACATCCAATAGTCAAAGGTATATGAAATACAAATGGTATCGAGAGAAATAGTCCTATAATAACTACAACCTAAAACTTCTTATCTGGGAATATTGAAGACTCATGTTAAAAGGAACCACCAGCTTTCATATGTTCTGAGCAAGAAACTTAAACATTAGCTTTTTTACATGGCACATATTGCACTTTTACTTTCTTGTATTATATTAAGTTAAAATAAGTGTTCATTCAGTATTGTTGTAATTGTCATTATTACAGATATATATATATATATATATATATATATAAAAATCGGGCGATTAATCGGCAGCGGGGTTTATTTTTTTTGGCCCCGCAATAATCGGTATCGGTATCGGCGTTGAAAAAAATCATAATCGGTCGACCTCTAGTATTTACAATGGTGTTTGTTCTTCACTGGTTGCCCTTTTCTTGTGGCAACAGGTCACAAATCTTGCTGCTGTGATGGCATACTGTAGTATTTCACCCAATAGATATGGGAGTTTATCAAAATGGAGTTTGTTTTCAAATTCTTTGTGGATCTGTGTAATCTGAGGGAAATAGGTGTCTCTAATATGGTCATACATTTGGCAGGAGGTTAGGAAGTGCAGCTCAGTTTCCACCTCATTTTGTGGGCAGTGTGCACGTAGCCTGTCTTCTCTTGAGAGCCAGGACTGCTTAAGGCAGCCTTTCTCAATAGCAAGGCTATGTTCACTGAGTCTACATAGTCAAAGCTTTCCTTAAATTTGTGTCAGTCACAGTGGTCAGGTATTCTGCCACTGTGTACTCTCTGTTTAGGGCCAAATAGCATTGTAGTTTGCAAAAAATTGTATCACATTTTTTGTGTCAAGTAATTATCTTTTTGTTTTCTCATGATCTGGTTGGGTCTAAGTGTGTTGCTGTCCTGGGGCTCTGTGGGGTCTGTTTGTGTTTGTGAACAGAGTCACAGGACCAGCTTGCTTAGGGGACTCTTCTCCAGGTTCATCTCTCTGTAGGTGATGGCTTTGTTATGGAAGGTTTGGGAGTCGCTTCCTTTTAGGTGGTTGTAGAATGTAATGTTTCTTTTCTGGATTCTGCTCTGCTTGCATTATTTGGTGTTTTACATGGGACACGGATGACGTGGTAAGTTTGGACGCAGGTGCAGAGAAGAGATCAGATGAGGAATCAGTGGTTAAGGATAAACATAATACTTTACTGAGAACCGGTAGCCACAAGATTACATTACACTTGAAAAAACAACAAACCCTAAGTCTCAAAAACTTACTCAGGAAACGACCGCACACAGTTAACAATTCTAGCTTCAGCAAAGGACAACACACCTATTTAACAAGGAAATCATAACGAGTAAATAGGACACACCTGAGTGTCGTTAATGTCTCTAGGTCGGTCTCTGTCGCCCTCTGGTAACAGGTGGAACCATGACAGAGTCTCAATATGGTGTTTGTCCCATTTTGTGTATTCTTGGTTGGTAAGCAGAACCTAGACCTCACAACCATAAAGGGCTTTCACTCTCTCTCTCTCTCTCTCTCTCTCTCTCCCTTTGTCATTCTCTCTCTCTTTGTTATCTTCTATGTAATACAGACGTCTGTAGTGCCACGTTGTTGTTTCATCGATTTTTTAAATCTCAGTTTTAGGCTACTTCAGTAGCAATACGGACACAGTAGTAATATGCTACAGTACAGTGAGAAACATCAAGTATTTCACTGGAACAGCAGTAGGGTTGATGTAGTTATGATGAGTCTGGACTTGCAGACTACTAATCTGTCATTTCATATCAATGAAACTATTTGCAGTGAGGCGCAAACAGAGAAATATTCTACATGTGAGGAACTCTGAATATTCAAATAAGTTGAAACCCTTCTTGTTGAGAAGACTCCTACTGACTATATGCACAACTCTGACCAGAAGAATGACCAACTGACCAGTAGGAGAATGTTTGAGTCAGTCAACGGCAGAACAGGCCATAGGTGATGGGTGTGGCTCAGTGTAGTAGGTGAAAGCTGTGACTGGGTTCTCCTGCCACTCTCTGAACCAATGAGAAGCAGACAAGCTCAGGGTTTGTTTTGACTGACAGCTGAGGGGTAGAACAGGAAGAGAACTCATTGTAGATAACAGTCAGCCAGTGTGAGTAAGTGAAATTTGAGAGACCGAAAAAGGAAGAGAGAGAGATGTTAAACAGACTAAACATTTGAAAGTGACTTTTAAACTTTTAAAATAGATTAGAAGTAGTTGTTTTCTCTCTCCCTCTCCCTCTCCCTCTCTCTCTCTCTCTCTCTCTCTCTATTTGTGTTTGTTTGTGGGAGAACAAGAGTGAGAAAGGGGGAGAGAGAATAAATAGAGTGATGTGAGGAAACAGGTTAGAAAGAATAAAAGAGAGGCTGTGGAACTAATGACAGCAAACTGAAACAGGCAGCAGTCCCTCTGACTGTGCAGTAGTCACCAGAGAGCCTGAGAGAGTTTTTTTGCATGTTCTCCTCTAGGTTAAACGGCACCACACCCTCTCAGTAACCCACTGTTTACACTCTGTCTCACACACACACACACACACACACACACACACACACACACACACACACACACACACACACACACACACACACACACACACACACAATAGCATCCAATACACCAAGTTACACCATCTCCTCGAGACAATCACTTATGACTCAACACTGTTCACAGTGTGTTACAGTGTTATTCGATAGAGAACTGAACTACAGAGTTTGATTGATGGGACCATAATTGTGTGTAATCCTATGCTAGCTAGCATGCACGGCTGTCTGCAAACGAATCAGCAGTAGGAGAGGCAACGTGCTATTTGCTAACTCTCTGTCTTACCTGTGTATCCTTTTGTTGTTGTTGTGCCGCACAGAGCTGAACAAGCCTGTAATTGAATGACGTATACATTCGTACAGCCGTTTAACATAAGCAGATATTCATGTTTTTGAATTTAATTAATCTTTTTCTCGCTCTCTGTTTTCCAGGGGTGTTGGTGGGACAACAAGGTAGAGTCTCACCCTATTGGCTTCTGAGCTCTGTCTGCAAAAATTTACAGCCAGTCAAGCAGATATTCAGTGAATTGCTTCATATTGTTGCCGTGGCTCTGAGATCTGCCTGGTGCTGTGAAGAAGACATCTTACTCCTGAGCCCATCTTCCAGTCACCCTCCAGTCACCCTCCAGTCATCCTCCAGTCATCCTCCAGTCATCCTCCAGTCATCCTCCAGTCATCCTCCAGTCATCCTCCAGTCCCCACTCTGTCACCTTTACATGACTAGGACTGTCACTGTGTTCCATTAAGCCAACATTAAGTCACAGTCTATTATCCCAGCCTTATCTTTAACTCACACCTCTTAATTGTCTGTTCCCTGTCTGATTCCTGATTGGACATCAGCCATAAACCTCCTCCCTGACAGGCTCCCTGGATCAGCTGTGACCTCAGACCCCTGCCACAGCCGTCTGCTGTAGGTAAGAATGGAGCAGGTGTACGCGTCGGGGATGGCCGCCAAGCTGCGGAGCCAGTGGGACCGGGACGAGGGTCTGGGTCAGAACCACAACGCCGTCAAGTTCCAGGGCCAGGACTTTGAGTGGCTGAGGGCCCAGTGTCTCCAGAGCAGCAGCCTGTTTGAGGACAGCCTGTTCCCCTGCGTCGCCTCCTCTCTGGGGTTCAATGAGCTGGGACCCCGCTCCTCCAAGACCCAGGGAGTACGCTGGAAGAGACCCCCGGTGAGATGATACAGAGGATGGAGTTTAGGCTGATCCTTCTCCTTCCCTACTGACCCTATTAGTCCAGGGGTGTCAATCCATACATGGGTGTCATACTATACAGGGGTGTCAATCCATACAGGGGTGTCATACCATTCATGGGTGTCATACCATTCATGGGTGTCATACCATACAGGGGTGTCATACCATTCATGGGTGTCATACCATACAGGGGTGTCAATCCATACAGGGGTGTAAATCCATTCAGGGGTGTCATACCATTCATGGGTGTCATACCATACAGGGGTGTCAATCCATACAGGGGTGTAAATCCATACAGGGGTGTCATACCATGCAGGGGTGTCAATCCATACAGGGGTGTCATACCATACAGGGGTGTCATACCATACAGGGGTGTAAATCTATTCAGGGGTGTCAATCCATTCAGTGGTGTCAATCCATTCTACAGAGGGTCGCGTGTCTGCTGGTTTTTGTTATTGCCTTTTAATTTGTGTCCAATTATGACATAAGCAACCAATTGAGGGGAGTTCCTAAATAATCAGTGACCTTAATTGATCAATCAGTTCCAAGGGAGGAGTGAAACCCGCAGACACTATAGTGCTAGACCTTTCCTCTCCCTGGGCTTTAGTTACCAGCTAGATGTAGGAAACTCCTGGCCCTACCTGTCCTTACTGAACCTAGACCATATTTTTAATTAACCTAGACCATATTCTAACTGAACCTAGACCATATTCTAACTTAACCTAGACCATATTTTTAATGAACCTAGACCATATTCTTACTGAACCTAGACCATATTCTTACTGAACCTAGACCATATTCTAACTGAACCTAGACCATATTCTAACTGAACCTAGATCATATTCTAATTGAACCTAGACCATATTCTTACTAAACCTAGACCATATTTTTAATGAACCTAGACCATATTTTTAATGAACCTAGACCATATTCTTACTGAACCTAGACCATATTCTTACTGAACCTAGACCATATTCTAACTGAACCTAGACCATATTCTAACTGAACATAGACCATATTCTAACTGAACCTAGACCATATTTTAACTGAACCTAGAACATATTTATAACGGCTGTTGTAGAGAGGGGACCAAAGCACTGCGTCTTGAGTGCTCATGATGAAATTTATTTTCTAACTCAGAACACTAAAGAAAATAACAAAAGCGAAAACGATCAGCTCACAGTTCTGTCGGGTACACAGACTAACTAAACAGAAAAGAACTACCCACAAACGCAGGTGGAAAAAAAACCACCTTAAGTATGATCTCCAATTAGAGACAACGAGGACCAGCTCCCTCTAATTGGAGATCATCCCAAAAAACAACAACATAGAAATAGAAAACTAGAACTAAACATAGATATAGAAAATATAGAAAAACACAAAACACCCCCTGTCACGCCCTGACCTACTCTACCATAGAAAATAACATCTTACTATGGTCAGGACGTGACCATATTCTTACTGAACCTAGACCATATTCTTACTGAACCTAGACCATATTCTTACTGAACCTAGACCATATTCTAACTGAACCTAGAACATATTCTAACTGAACCTAGATCGTATTCTAACTGAACTTATCTTAGAGCAGTCCACATCACCTGACCAGGAGAACTTTGCGCCCTAGTTGTATGGACTATTCGAAGGAAAACCCTGACTGAACCTAGACTAGCCTTACTAAGCCTTACTGAGTTTAGTCCCGATCCTTAAAGGGCCCATATGAATATGACAACACAACACAATATAACACTACCCTCATACAGTTGGACTAGGACATCATTATTTATCTTTTAAAGGCAACTGTGTGTGTGTGTGTGTGTGTGTGTGTGTGTGTGTGTGTGTGTGTGTGTGTGTGTGTGTGTGTGTGTGTGTGTGTGTGTGTGTGTGTGTGTGTGTGTGTGTGTGTGTGTGTGTGTGTGTGTGCATGTTCCAGTGCTGCCCTGTGTGTGTGTGTCTGAGTGTTTCTGTTTAATGCTGTGTGTGTGTGTTTCATGCCGTATGTGTGTGTGTGTGTGTGTGTGTGTGTGTGTGTGTGTGTGTGTGTGTGTGTGTGTGTGTGTGTGCATGTTCCAGTGCCGCCCTGTGTGTGTGTGTCTGAGTGTTTCTGTTTAATGCTGTGTGTGTGTGTTTCATGCCGTATGTGTGTGTGTGTCCTAGCTGGTGGGCCGTTCTTTCCTAATGCTCTTCACGCTCCATCTCTCCGTAGTCCCTTCCAGAATGCATCTCCTCCAACGCCTCTTCCCTCAGAACTGTGATATTGACATCCCTGGAGAGAACACACACCACACTGCTCTGCTCCACAGCCTAAAATGCGTAAAAAGCTTTGTATAGCGTAGCTAACTAGCGCTCACACTGCTCTGTGTTGAGTTAACTGTGGATGAGTGATGGTTAAGAGACAGAGACAGGAGATACAGTATCCAGTAACGTAGTGGAAATGTCTTTTCCCCAAAACATTTTTTAATGACGTAGTCTAGGAATCACTTGGGTGATTGACAACAGAGATTACATGGTGGTCAGTGTGCAAAGAGCACAGCAGTTATTTGTGTTGATGTGCAGTGTGGGGAAAGGAAAGGTGAAATGTCAGTGTTCAGCTGAGGTTATAATCCCTACCTTGGACTGATTGTTGTATGTGATCTAACCCCTCTTCCTCTCTCTCTCTCTCTCTCTCTCTCTCTCTCTCTCTCAGAAGCAGACAGAGCTCAGAGTTTGTTTTGACTGAGAGTTGTGGGGTAGAACAGGAAGAGAGCTCAGTGTAAATAACAGTCAGCCAGTGTGAGTGAGTGAAAGTTGAGAGACTGAAAAAGAAAGAATCTGAAAGGTTTAAAATAGATTAGAAGCAGTTGTTTTATCTCTCTCCATCTCTCTCTCTCTCTCTCTCCCTCTTTCTTTCTCTCTTTCTCTCTCATATATCTTCCCATCTCTTTCTCTCTCTCTCTCTCTCTCTCTCTCCCTCTCTCTCTCTCTCTCTCACTTTCTCTCTCCCTCTTTCTCCCTCTCTCTCTCTCTCTCTCTCTTTCTTTCTATCTTTCTCTCTCATATATCTTCCCCAAAGATATATGTGAGCGTAAACATTACGCTCACAAAAGTTCCAAAAGAATAAAGACCTTTCAAATGTCTTATTGTGTGCAAATAGTGAAAGTACAAAAGGGAATATAATTAAACATAAATATAGGTTGTATTTACAATGGTGTTTGTTATTCACTGGTTGCCCTTTTCTTGTGGCAACAGGTCACAAATCTTGCTGCTGTGATGGCACACTGTGGTATTTCACCCAATAGATATGGGAGTTTATCAAAATTGAGTTTTTTTTCAAGTTCTTTGTGGATCTGTGTAATCTGAGGGAAATATGTGTCTCTAATATGGTCATACATTTGGCAGGAGGCCAGGAAGTGCAGCTCAGTTTCCACCTCATTTTGTGGGCAGTGTGCACAAAGCCTGTTTTCTCTTGAGAGCCAGGTCTGCATATGGTGGCCTTTCTCAATAGCAAGGCTTTGCTCACTAAGTCTGTACATAGTCAAAGCTTTCCTTAAATTTGTGTCAGTCACAGTGGTTAGGTATTCTACCACTGTGTTCTCTCTGTTTTTGGCCAAATAGCATTCTAGTTTGCTCCGATTTTTTGTTAATTATTTTTTTTCCTCTCTCTCTCTCTTTCTCTCGCTCTCTCTTTCTCTCAACAGGAGATCTGTACCCGTCCTCAGTTCATAATGGATGGAGCCACTCGCACTGATATCTGCCAGGGAGCTCTGGGTGAATAACCACTTAGTCAGCTTTCACGGAGAGAGAAGGGTAGGAGAGAGAGAGAGAGAGTAGAGAGGGTGGAGGTAGGGGTGAGTGGGAGGTGGGGGAGAGAGGTAGGGAAGAGAGAGAGGTGGGAGGTGGGGGAGAGAGGTAGGAAAGAGAGAGGTGGGAAGTGGGAGAGAGAGGTGGGAGAGAGAGGTAGGGGAGAGAGAGAGGTGGGAGAGAGGGAGGTGGGAGAGAGAGAGAGTAGAGAGGGTGGAGGTAGGGGAGAGTGGGAGGTGGGGGAGAGAGGTAGGGAAGAGTGGGAGGTGGGAGAGAGAGGTGGGAGGTGGGAGAGAGAGGTAGGAAAGAGAGGTGGGAGGTGGGAGAGAGAAGTGGGAGAGAGAGGTAGGGGAGAGAGAGGTGGGAGAGAGGGAGGTGGGAGAGAGAGAGTAGAGAGGGTGGAGGTAGGGGAGAGTGGGAGGTGGGGGAGAGAGGTAGGGAAGAGAGAGAGGTGGGAGAGAGAGGTGGGAGGTGGGAGAGAGAGGTAGGAAAGAGAGAGGGGTGGGAGGTGGGAGAGAGAGGTGGGAGAGAGATATAGTGGACAGAGAGAGGTGGGAGAGAGGGAGGTGGGAGAGAGAGGTAGGGGAGAGAGAGAGGTGGGAGTTGGGGGAGAGAGGTAGGAAAGAGAGAGAGAGGTGGGAGGTGGGAGAGAGAGGTAGGGGAGAGAGAGAGGTGGGAGAGAGAGAGCCATGGGAGGAATTGTATTTGTAAGTATGATTATGATGCTGCCTCTTGGCAAGCTCAGAGATGTGTATCCCAATGGGACTTAGCTGGTTAAATAAACGCAAAGAAATTAGAAGAGAAAGGTAGGGAGAGAGAGATGGAGAGATGGAGAAAGAGAGATGGAGAGAGGGAGAAAGAGAGAAATGGAAAACGTGAGAAAGAAAGATGAATATGCCCACAGAAAAGTTTTGATTGACATTGAGGTGTTTTCCTCTAAACCCTGCAGAGGATGAATAATTTATACCCCGCTCTGCTACCTCACATCTTCAAAATGAAATAGTAACCTCTATACTCTGCAGGAGCGTTGTCTTATGTCCTCTTCTGTTAGAGGTAGGTGTAGTGATTGAAGCGGCATACTGTTGGTCCAGTTCAAAGTCAAACACTCATGGGAGGTTTGGTAGGGTCATGGTGAAGGGTGTGTTAACAGATGTTTGGACCCTTCTCTCTTTACAGGTTGCTTATAAGGTGCATTCCAGTTTTACAAGGTTTTTACCACTTCAGGCTGAAGTGATTCGTTCCCACAGCAGACAGAAACAGACTGCAGTATCTGTCTGCAATTAATAAGTCATGTCTGAGATTACGTGTTGTTGTCAGATAGCTAGCTTCACCTACCCTTGAGGCAAGAAATTATTCAAAGGAAGAACAGTTGGGAACTTTTGAAGAGATAAATGATGAACAAGGGGAGGAGTTTTACCTTATCGTGTTGCTAGAGCAGGAAAAACTCTGGGCATTAGTTGAATGCTATGTCTAGCGGCCAGAGTTTTTCCTGGTCAGAACATGTGGCCAGAAAAACTCACCCTTCTAATGAATGGTTGTTGACTTCTTGAAGGGATGACTGATACAATGTATTGCTATCATTGCCGTAGTCTACCTATGACTGAGGTTTTATGTTGTGTGTGTGTGTATGTGTGTGTGTGTGTTACAGGTGACTGCTGGTTGCTGGCAGCCATAGCTTCGTTGACTTTGAATGATAATCTCCTCCACAGAGTGGTTCCTCATGGACAGGACTTCGGAGGACAGTACGCTGGCATCTTCCACTTCCAGGTCAACACACACTCACTTCCTGTTTCTATTACTACTGTATATTATGATATTCCTGTTGATTTCCCAAATACTGGATCTACAGTTGATATTTAGCTCAAGTATTTATAGAAAAGGCATAAAAAAACAAAAAAGCGGCCTAAATTCTCTGCTTGACATTTCTGGATCGTTCAGTCAAAATCTCGACTGTCACAGTTACTGAGTAATAAACTAGTTATAAACACTTTATCTGCAAACAATACACCTAGGTAGGATTTGAGTACATCATAACTGAACCGAGGAACCTCTTCCTGCTTCTTGCCAGGCCTATGCCACTTTATATAATGTTTACATACCCTACATTACTCATCTCATATGTATATACTGTACTCCATACCATCTACTGCATCTTGCCTATGCCGCACGGCCATCGCTTATCCATATATTTATATGTACATATTCTTATTCATTCCTATACACTTGTGTGCGTATAATGTAGTTGTTGTGAAATTGTTTACTTGTGAAATTGATTACTTGTTAGATATTACTGCACGGTCGGAACTAGAAGCACAAGCATTTCGCTACACTCGCATTAACATCGGCTAACCATGTGTATGTGACCAATAACATTTGATTTGATTTGATCAGAAAGTGAAAGGGTAAATTAACTGCACAGTTTAAAGTAACTGTCCAGTGAAAATCCCCCTTTCAAAGTTTATATTCTGTTAACTCATACCCAAGTAATGTTGTTGACTCATCTTATACTCGTATTTGAGGCCAAAACATACATTTGAGAAGAAACACTTCAAAAACCTCAAACTTGTATCTTAAACATTTCCAAAATGCTTGCTATTTCCTGAAAGATAATGACATCGTCCGACCTCATTGGGTGAGCTGGCCAATCAGCAATCTACTCGCATTCATATTTTTCATAACAGGTATACAGCCCCACCATTACAACACGGAAAAGCTGCTTTTTAACCTACTTAATTGCCTTTTTGGGGGGGGAAAGTATTTCACTCGTATTGTAATTAATTATAGGTCATATTTCATAGAAATCTGGAAACACTTGACAATTACATTAAGTTACTTTAAGTGCCGCTGGCTCTTTGACTACGATATGGTTTACTTTTTTGTAGCCACCACAGGTGTGTTTATCTCAAATATTGTTGTGATAACGTTGGGGTGAATTTAAGTTAAAATGATCCTGTCCGTTGAACTGGAATACATCAGTTCACAAATTGATTGGATTTATGTGGATCAGACCCCAACTCTGCTAAATAGATACATTGAGATATAGTTATGATAGGAATGAATCCTAACTTCCACCTACATCAAATGTTCACTTCATCTCTTATTGTCATCAATGTGTTCAACTGAGTGGAAGTTGGGATATGCCCCATAAAGGCTGATAGTGTAGATTCAGTAATGTGATCATAGTGTGATTCCCCCTCTTGTGTGTCTGTGGAGGAGGGAGTGTTGTGGTACTTCTCTGTGTCAGCCCAGCCCTGACCAGAAGTTGCATTTCCAGTTTAGCAGGTGAAAAAAAATACTGCTTTTGCGACGCCCCGGTTTAGCTATTATATGTTGGCTAATATAAGTCTTTGCAGTTTGGTTGATTTCAAAATCCCCTGCCTAATGGGACAACCACAGAGCAGGCATTAAATGCATTCGTTGTCTGTCTTTCACCTAAACAATGGGGATGAACCAGATCAGTTTTATTTGAGTAGTTTTCAGTTTATTTTATGCTAATACAATTTATCAGCTAAATAGATTTTGTTTAAAGGCCTAATGCAGCTGTTTTTATATCAATATCAGATCATTTTTGGGTAACAATTAAGTACCTTACTTGAATAGATTTCCATTAAAATGGGCAACAAAAAATGATCAAGCAAGAATATTTCTATCACTGTCTGGGAGTGGTCTGGGTGGGGGAGGGGAAAGCTGAGAGGTTTGGAACGCTCTTTGTTATTGGTCTATTAATCAATTGACTGCATGGTGATGTCACCATGGAATGCCAAAACTTCCTCCCATGAAAACCTGCTGATTAGAAGGTCCTGTCTAGATTGTATTTTCAACAAGAAACTATCAGGACATAACACTGATAAAAAATCACACTTTTACAGTGTTAGATTCATCAGATGTTGACTTCATTGGGTCTTTAAAAAAGTAATAGAAAAATAATCTAAAAACGATGAGGGTCAAAATTATTGGCACCCTTGTTTTCAATACTCTAGAACCCTGCCCTTGTGATTATAAGATTGGAGAACACTTTGGAATTTTTCCAGATCCTTGATATCCTTCGACTGCCCTTATGGACCGCCCTCTTCAATTCAAACTAAAGGTTTTCAATGGGGTTCCATTCCGGAGACTGAGATTGCAAAATGTAGATTTTGTGGTCAATTAATCATTTCTTTGTGGATTTAGATGAGTGCTTGGGGTTATTATCTTGCTGGAAGATTAACTTGTGGCCAAGTTTTAGCCTCCTGGCAGAGGCGACCAGTTTTTTGTTTAAAATGTCCTCGTACTTGGTTAAGTTCATAATGCCGTTGACCTTAACAAGAAAAGTACCTCATACCTACTGTAAAATATGGTGGTGCATCTTTGACGTTATGTTTGGTTTGCTTCCACTGGTCCTGTGCCCCTTGTTAAGGTCAACGGCATCATGAACTTTACCAAGTCGGAGGAAATGTATACCCAAAACCTGGTTACCTCTGCTAGGAGGCTGACACTTGGCCGCAGGTGCATTTTCCAGCAAGACAATAACACCAAGCAGACATGAGAAATGGTTAGTTGACCACAAAATCGACATTTTGCAACAGCCATCTCAGTCTCTGGACTTGAACCCCATTGAAAACCTGTGGTTTGAACTGAAGAGGGCAGTCCATAAGAGCAGACGAAGGATATCAAGGATCTGGAAAGATTCTGTATGGAGGAATGTGTGTTCTCCAATCTCATAAAACATTTTAGAAGAAGCCCCAGTGCCGTTATCCTCACAAAGTATCTCTGTTTTTTGTTTCGTTTCTACAATTGTAAAGTGCCTTTAGGAAACTGAAAAGAGCTATATAATGTTCCATGTATTCTTGGTATTGGAAACAGGGGTAGCAATCCTTTTGACCCCCATCTTATTTAGAAAAAACATACTACTTGATAAACAACATCTCTTGTAATTGTACTAGTGTAAAATATATATATTTTTTGAGCATACAATATTGCTCAGTATTAGTAGTATTTTTTTATACTCTTTTTTTGCTGAGATCTTGATCACACACACACACACACACTTACACTCATGCACGTTCACAGGCACACACACACACACACACACACTCATGCATGCACGCATGCAAGCACTCACACACACACACATACACACACACACTCGTGCACGCACACACACACACACTCATGCACACACCCACTCATGCGCACACACACTCATGCACTCTCGTAAGTATCATTGCGGCTTCTGGTTCTGACACTTTGGGGGGGAAAAATTCTTCAATGTGGTTCCATTAGTGTTTCCCAGAGCCATGTACTTCATAGATACTGTACATGACCCTGGTTTCCCTCATCTCATCTGGTCTGGTGGAGCTGTATTGCCTTGCCGTTATTGCATCCGCCAACTGCATGCAGCTGAGGAGTATGATACATTACTGAGCAGCCTGTGTTTCTCCCTCTAAAAGCGTACTGACATCACAGTGGTGTAGGCAGACTACATGGAACCCACCATGACTTCCTCTGGTTGTTGCCTCAGTCTTAGTTCCTTATTTCCCCTGCTGAGCTCTATCTACGATGAGCTGGTTCTAGTGCCACCTCTGACCTCTGGTGGTCATTGGCTGTTAGGGATCATAAACTCCCTGCTTATCCTCGGGGGAGGGGATTTTTGTTGTTGTCTTCTTCAATGTTCTGTGTATTCACTCTTGGTGTGTATAGTAACATGAATATGATCCTTGTGTAAAACTGACCATGGATCAGCTTCCAGAGACAACTCCCTTCATTCTACTCTACTCTTCATTCTAGTTCTGATATGGTTATAAACTCCCTACTGTCTGTGTGTTGTAGCTCTGATATGGTTATAAACTCCCTACTGTCTGTGTGTTCTAGTTCTGATATGGTTATAAACTCCCTACTGTCTGTGTGTTGTAGCTCTGATATGGTTATAAACTCCCTACTGTCTGTGTGTTGTAGTTCTGATATGATTTTAAACTCCCTACTGTCTGTGTGTTGTAGTTCTGATATGGTTATAAACTCCCTACTGTCTGTGTGTTGTAGTTCTGATATGGTTATAAACTCCCTACTGTCTGTGTGTTGTAGTTCTGATATGGTTATAAACTCCCTACTGTCTGTGTGTTGTAGTTTTGAGATGGTTATAAACTCCCTACTGTCTGTGTGTTGTAGTTCTGATATGGTTACAAACTCCCTACTGTCTCTGTTTTGTAGTTCTGGCAGTATGGGGAGTGGGTGGAGGTGGTGATCGATGACAGGCTGCCGGTGAAGGATGGGAAGCTGCTGTTTGTCCACTCTGCCGAGGGAGGAGAGTTCTGGAGCGCCCTGCTGGAGAAGGCCTATGCCAAGTAAGGAGGGATGAGGGAGGAGAGGAGAAGAGGGTGGTTAGAAGAATTTAAATGTAAACGTGGGCTTTGCATTTCTTTCACTCTGTCTATGTATATGTTTGTGTGTTATTATATCAGTAAATAAATGACCAAAATGTCAATAGAAAATGATATGTCTGTATGCATATTGTAGAGTGATTTGTGGTCTTACATAGACTTTTGACACAGAATTGTCAACCCTTGTTGCAGGTTGAATGGCTGTTATGAGGCTCTGTCGGGAGGCAGTACGTCAGAGGGTTTTGAGGACTTCACAGGAGGGGTGACGGAGATGTTCGAGCTGAGGAAGGCGCCCTCTGACCTTTACAGCATCATCAGCCGGGCCGTGGAGAGAGGCTCACTGCTGGGCTGCTCCATAGACGTCAGTACCGATACCCCTCACATATGCTGAACAGTGTAGCAGTGTTCGTACGTGTGTGTGTGTGTGTGTGTGTGTGTGTGTGTGTGTATGTGTGTGCGTGTGTGTGTGCGTGCGTGCGTGCGTCTTCCCTGACCGTGTCCTTTCTCTATCCCCAGATCACCGGCAGTCATGACATGGAGGCCGTGACCTTTAAGAAGCTAGTGAAAGGCCACGCCTACTCATTGACAGGGGTCGACGAGGTGAGCCAATGTTTGATTGACGCTAAGAGGGTAATCCCAGTTTGTTTTAGTGGGGTTCTAAACAGAGAGAACAATAATGACATCCGATTGGACAGAAAAGACAGCGTTGAAACCAGTACAAATGTGTTTCCCTTTGCATCAGTTTGATTGACTCAAGGCTGGTGATTTGCCCAGCTACTAAACATCTGTGTAATGCAGTATCCTTCTCCATCAGGTGGTGTACAGGGGGAATAAGACCAAACTGGTCCGTATCCGCAACCCCTGGGGAGAGATAGAGTGGACTGGGGCCTGGAGTGACAAGTACGAGACAGAAGCTTCACTTTACATATCATGTGTCATATAACATATATTCAGACCCCTTGACTTGTTTCACATTTTGTTACATTACAGCCTTATTCTAAAATTGATTAAATACAAAATAAAACTCAGCAATCTACACACAATACCCCATAATGACAAAGCAAAAACAGGTTTTTAGAACTTTTTGCAAATCTATTAAATATATAAACAAAAATACCTTATTTACATATGTATTCACACCCTTTGCTATGAGACTCGAAATTGAGCTCAGGTGCATCCTGTTTCCATTGATCATCCTTGAGATGTTTCTATAACTTCATTGGAGTTGATTTGGAAAAGCACACACCTGTCTATATAAGGTCCCACAGTTGACAGTGCATGTCAGAAAAAAAAACAAGCCATGAGGTTGAAGGAATTGTCCGTGGAGCTCCGAGACAGGGTTGTGTTGAGGTACAGACCTGGGGAAGGGTACCAAAACATTTCTGCAGCATTGAAGGTCCCCAAGAACACAGTGGCCTCCATCATTCTTAGTTGGAAGAAGTTTGGAACCACCAAGACTCTTCCTAGAGCTGGCCGCCCGGCCAAACTGAGCAACAAGGGGAGAAGGGCCTTGGTCATGGAGGTGACCAAGAACCCGATGGTCACTCTGACATAGCTCTAGAGTTCCTTTGTTGAGCTTGGAGAATCCCAGAAGGACAACCATCTCTGCAGCACTCCACCAATCAGGCCTTTATGGTAGAGTGGCCAGATGGAAGCAACTCCTCAGGAAAAGGCACATGACAGCCCTCTCAGAGGCACCTAAAGGACTCAGACAATGAGAAACAAGATTCTCTGGTCTGATGAAACCAAGATTAAACTCTTAGGCCTGAATGCCAAGCGTCACGTCTGGATGAAACCTGGCACCATCCCTACGGTGAAGCATGGTGGTGGCAGCATCATGCTGTGGAGATGTTTTTCTGCGGCAGGGACTGGGAGACTAGTCAGAATCAAGGGAAAGATGAAAGGAGCAAAGTACAGAGAGGTCCTTGATGAAAACCTGCTCCAAAGCGCTCAGGACCTCAGACTGGGGCGAAGGTTCACCTTCCAACAGGACGACGACCCTAAGCACACAGTCAAGACAATGCTGGAGTGGCTTCGGGACAAATCTCTGAATGTCCTTGAGTGGCCCAGCCAGAGCCTGGACTTGAACCCGATCGAACATCTCTGGAGAAACCTGGAAATAGCTGTGCAGCGATGCTCCCCATCCAACCTGACAGAGCTTGAGAGGATCTGCAGAGAAGAATGGGAGAAACTCCCCAAATACAGGTGTGCCAAGCTTGTAGCATCATACTCAAGAAGACTTGAGGCTGTAAACGCTGCCAAAATTGCTTCAACAAAGTACTGGGTAAAGGGTCTGAATACTTATGTAAATGTGATTTATCTTTTATAAATTAGCAAAAATGTCTAAAAACCTGTTTTTACTTTGTCATTATGTGGTATTGTGTGTAGATTGATGAGGAATTGTTTTAATTTAATCAATCTTAGAATAAGGCTGTAATGTAACAAAATGTGGAAGGGGAATAAATACTTTCAGAATGCACTGTATCTAGTGAGTTTAGAGCTGTCATATCATATAACTAGTGGGTTTGTAGCTGTCATATCATATATCACATAACTAGTGAGTTTATAACTGTCATATCATATAACTTGTGAGTTTATAGCTGTCAAATTATATAACTAGTGGGTTTATAGCTGTCATATCATATATCTTATAACTTGTGAGTTTATAGCTGTCATATCATATAACTAGTGGGTTTATAGCTGTCATATCATATATCACATAACTAGTGAGTTTATATTTGTCATATCATATAACTAGTGAGTTTATAGCTGTCATAATATATCATAAAACTAGTGGGTTTATAGCTGTCATATCATATATCACATAACTAGTGAGTTTATATTTGTCATATCATATAACTAGTGAGTTTATAGTTGTCATATCATATATCACATAACTAGTGAGTTTATAGTTGTCATATCATATAACTTGTGAGTTTATAGCTGTCATATCATATAACTTTTGAGTTTATAGCTGTCATATCATATATCATATAACTAGTGAGTTTATATCTGTCATATCATATATCATATAACTAGTGAGTTTATGGTTGTCATATCATTTAGCATATCTAGTGAGTTTATAGCTGTGTAACGGTTGTCTGAAGGAGAAGTGGACCAAAGCGCAGGGTGGTAAGTGCTCATGATTCTTTATTATCACAACACACTCAAACAAAACAATAAAAGGCGAAAAAAGAAAACGTACAGTTCTGTCAGGCAACAGAGGCTAAACAGAAAACAACCTCCCACAAACACAGGAAGAAAACAGGCTGCCTAAGTATGATTCCCAATCAGAGACAACGATAGACAGCTGCCTCTGATTGGGAACCATACTCGGCCCAAAAACAAAGAAACAGAAAACATAGATTTTCCCACCCGAGTCACACCCTGACCTAACCAAACATAGAGAATAATAAGGATCTCTATAGTCAGGGCGTGACAAGCTGTCATATCATATATCATATAACTTGTGAGTTTATATCTGTCATATCATATGTCATAAAACCTGTGAGTTTATAGCTGTCATATCATATGTCATAAAACCTGTGAGTTTATAGCTGTCATATTATATAGCATATCTAGTGAGTTTATTTGCTGTCTTATCATATATCATATAACTACTATTTGTTGTTGAAATACAGTCAGTGATGTGTTTTCATTGTGGATGTTTCAGCTCCAGAGAGTGGGAGGGTGTTGACCGCTCAGTCAGAGGGCGACTCCAGAACTGCAGTGAGGACGGAGAGTTCTGGTGAGTGTGTGTTTATGTGTATGTATTTGTGACACCAAGTCGGATGTCTTATTGGCCGATTGGTATGATACTTGAGAGTATGTGTGCGCTAATGCATCGTATGCCTGACCGACTCTCCATCTCCCTCACCCCTCTCCCTCCCTCCCTTCTATCAGGATGTCGTTCAGTGACTTCCTGCTTGAGTTCACACGTCTGGAGATCTGCAACCTGACAGCAGACGCCCTGGAGGCCACCCAGCAGAAGAAGTGGAGCTCAGTCGTCTACCAGGGGGAGTGGAGGTCAGGCAGCACGGCTGGGGGCTGCAGGAACTTCCCTGGTGAGGAGGGAGGGAGGATGGAAAGAAGGAGGCAGGGAAGGAGGCAGGGAAGGAGGCAGAGGAGAGAGGGAAGTGGCCCAGCCAGGCTGTAGCAAAGAGAGAAGGATAAAGACAGTTACTCCTAGTCACTGAGCAAAGGAGTTGTTTTTCTCCCATGGTTAAGATTATGATTTGGGAGGGTAGGCTGAAGCTAGATATGTACCTAAAAGCAACTTCTACTGGATGCGTGAGGATAAAGAAATGGTGTCTAATAAACAGTTGATTAAAATGTTTCCTTCTCTAGAGTCTTCTAATAACTGATTCCCCCACAATCCCTAGCCACATTCTGGATCAACCCGCAATTCAAGGTTGCCCTGCAGCACCCCGACACAGCCGGCCAATCAGATTGCAGCTTCCTGGTGGCGCTGATGCAGAAGGACCGGAGAAAGAAACGCAAGGAGGGCGAAGACATGGAGACCATCGGTTTCGCCATCTACGAGGCAAGAAGCTGATCTTTGTATCTTGTTCAACTTTTTTCATTCAGTTTTAAAGTGTAAGCAAGGCAATACGACCGTTTGTCAAGGAAAGTGTTTTGAACAAGTAGAATTGACTGGATGTTTCTATCTAACTCCTATCTTTTTCTGTGTCTCTCTCCAGGTTCCTAATGAGGTATGTATATTCTGCTGGCCAGTATTCTTTGACGTTAGGTTGTAAGTTAATCTTGTGATAAGCTGTAAGAGTCCAGCATAACTATGATCCTGTTGGTCCATTTGCTAGATATTTAGAGTGCGTTAAAACCTGTTGGACAGTGTGTCATATCTGAAGAAGTGGAATCCAGCCAAAAGGCCTATAATGGTCAGTGCAGCTCGTACTTAGGCTCATTGGCCAATTGTCTCATATGGAGATGCACGGTGGCATTCTCCTCATGCTGTGGCAACATTGTGCTCTTAAAGGGGAGATCTGCAGTTGCTGCATCCATTTTTAGACTATTATGGTATGTAGGCATTATGGTATGTAGGCATTATGGTATGTAGGCAGTATGGTATGTAGGCATTATGGTATGTAGGCAGGCCTTGAAGAATAGAACTTAGAAATGCCTCATGAGCTTAGTTCAACTGTCACCCCATCAGAACCCAACACATCAGCTTGTTTAACTTCAATGTTTGTGAACAAAGTCAATTTAAACAAACACCATACAGCCTCAAAACATAGTTGGAACTATCATTTCTATATCATGGATGGTCTTTCCTTGCATCCATAGTCCAAAAATTTGAGAGTGTTTACATTTCTCCAGCCCCGTCCCGCAGCGTTTTACTGAAACGGGGATGGGGAAAACGCTTTGTTATTGTTGTTATTAAGGTCAAAGCTCAGAGGTCAAGGGTTCAGAGATTTACTTCCCTCACAGTTAGGGGTTAGGTTCACCTAGAAGGGGGTGCAATGAACTCAACTTCTCTGAAGTGAACTAACTTGCCCACAGTGCTTTCTTCTCAGTATGTGGGCAGATTAGGGGTTAGAGGTCAAGGGTTAGAGGTCATTCAACCAATTCACTCACAGAGCTGTCCCTCCTCTCCATCCTCTTAGTACATGGGTTAGGTTCACCTAGTTTAACTAACTCACTCATACTGCTTTCCCCTGCCCTTGGTATGTGGGCAGATCAGGGGTTAAGGGTTAGAGGTCAGGGGTTAGTGAGTTCACCTCCCTCACAGCATTTTCCCACTACTCTCTCTGTCCTCTTAGTACATGGGTAAATCAGGCGTCCACCTGAAGAGAGACTTCTTCCTGACGCACGGTTCCAGCGCCCGCTCTGAGCTCTTCATCAACCTGAGAGAGGTGAGCTCTCGCTTCCAGCTGCCTGCTGGGGAGTACATCATTGTCCCCTCCACCTTTGAACCCAAGAAGGAGGGAGACTTCGTCCTCAGGGTCTTCTCTGAGAAACCTGCCAACTATGAGTGAGTGATGGAGAAGTGAGAGGTGGACAGGAAATATGATAGGTTGATACGGAGGTTATGGATGGCATAAGGTGATGCATTTGATTGAAGGATATTGATACTGGTGTTATTTTCTGTCTGTTAGGGAGCTGGATGATGATGTCACAGCTGAACTACCAGCAGAGGTGAGTGGAGGAGACATGGGTTGTGTCCCAAATGTCACCTAATTCACTAAATAGTGTGCTGCTTTTGATTAGGGCATTAGTTGAAAGTAGTGCACTATATAGGGAATAGGGAGTCCATTTTTTATACACTATTCCTAAACAAATCAAAGTGAAGAGTTTACATTCCTCTGTGAGTTTACATTCCTCTGTGAGTTTACATTCCTCTGTGAGTTTACATTCCTCTGTGAGTTTACATTCTTCTGTCAGTTTACATTCCTCTGTGAGTTTACATTCCTCTGTGAGTTTACATTCTTCTGTCAGTTTACATTCCTCTGGGAGTTTACATTCCTCTGTGAGTTTACATTCCTCTGTGAGTTTACATTCCTCTGTCTTTGTTTCAGACCGAGCTGGACGAGAGCCAGATCGACGCTGGCTTCAAGAGTCTGTTTAGACAACTGGCTGGAGAGGTGAGGAGTCGTGTTGGGCAATGAGGGTAGAGCAGAGTGAAGGGTCTGATGTAGTCTTTTCTCATGGTCTCTCTGTTTGGCCTACAGGACATGGAGATCAGTGCCACAGAGCTGCAGACTATTTTGAACAGGATCATGACCAAGCGTGAGTCCACAGGAATAGAATAAGGACACAGTATTCTACTCTGTATCTGTATGTGTGACTAAAACCCAGCCACATGCCTTCAGCAGAAACACAAACTGTCGGTCCTTACAGTGGAAATATGTAAATATTTGGATTTGGATATTACAGGTGCAGTTCGAAAACGCAAAATTTGTTTTTACACTTCTCTCGCTCTCTCTCCATCTTCCCCTATCTCTCTCTTTCTCTCTCTCGCTCTCTCTCTCTCTCTCTCTCTCTCTCTCTCTCTCTCTCCGATACAGACAAAGATCTGAAAACAGATGGATTTGGACCAGATTCCTGTCGGACTATGATCAACCTGATGGACGTATCCTTGGTGTATTGATGCATTTTCATACAGTATTAGTCCTCTCTGTCTGGTCTCTGCTTTTCTCTCTTGTCTGTCTGTCTGTCTGTCTGTCTGTCTGTCTGTCTGTCTGTCTGTCTGTCTGTCTGTCTGTCTGTCTGTCTGTCTGAACAAGGTTCCTTGACCGTGTCCTTCAGACTGATGGTAGTGGTAAACTGGGATTGACAGAGTTCCATGTGCTGTGGGAGAAGATCAAACGATACCTGGTGAGATTAGCTTAAACATCTGTTCTGCTATTCACCTGAGTCATTCTGTGAAACTGAGCCTTCTCTCTCTTCGTGTGTTCCTTGTTGGTGTTCCTTGTCTAGTCTTGGTAGAGCCATTCCACTAGTTCCTTATCTTTGTCTTCTTCCTCTCTCTTTCTCTCTCTCCAGACTATATTCCGTCAGTTTGATCTGGACAAGTCAGGCACCATGAGTTCCTATGAGATGAGGATGGCTCTGGAGGCAGCAGGTAAACACAGCCCAGTCCCTCCTTTCCTTAAACCACAGCCCAGTTCCTTTGTAGTGAATCATCACTAGTTGTATTCAACCAAACCAGGACACCTGACTACACCGGACACCTGAAGTCTGACCCATGGGAACTTTATGAAAGCATATCTAGCTTTTAAATGGTTCCCACCTATGGTCTGTCTGTTATTTCCCCAGGGTTCAAGCTGACAAACCACCTGTTCCAGCTGATCATACTGCGTTACACTGAGGCTGACTTGGCAGTTGACTTTGACAACTTTGTTACCTGCCTGGTTAGGCTGGAGACCATGTTCAGTGAGTCATTTTGTCATATTTCCATACTTTTTCCCTATTAAGTCCTTGTATTAATAAACTCACTTCAAATTGGCCATCAAGCAATACTTGTCATAGTCTTGATTGTTGAGAATAATAATATATATTTGCATGATTATATTACGTACTGTACATTTATGAGCGCTTGAAAACAGGATAGCAATGTCTTACAATTCTCTCTCCTCTACTTTACAGAGACCTTCAAGACGTTGGACACAGATGCTGATGGAGTCATACAACTCAACTTCTTCCAGGTCTGAAGATCTCACATTTCTATCAATCGCATCTGTTTTCCAGGTGTATACAGGAACCAGTGGAGGCTGCTATGGGGAGGACGGCACATAGTAATGGCTTGAATGGAGTCAATGGAATGGTATCAACCAATGGAAACCATGTTTGATGCCATTCCATTGACTCCATTCCAGCCATTATTATGAGCCGTCCTCCCCTCAGCAGCCTCCACTGACAGGAAAAGGGAGAGATTTGTTTTTCTATCCCCTCTGTAGAGTGGCGGGAAGTTGGGATTTATTTTTTGCAGTGGTAAAACTGTTTACCTCCTTTCCCTCTCCACCTTCTCTCTGCAGTGGATCAGCCTGACCATGTTTGCCTAGAGATGGACTGACCCTCTGATGTTACTGCACCAGGCTGCACTAATGTCCTTTCAGAAGTGCCTTTACCTGGTCCCTCCTCTCCACGCTGCAGAGGTCCATGGATTTGAAAAACTCTTGGAATGTTTACAACATTTAGTATACGGGTGTGCTAAAGCCTTGCCTGTTACCTTAGAAACAGAGGGAGACAATTCTACTCACAGGGGGCCGTAACATAGAAGTTGGTGGGAGATTTTGATACTGCCTCCTATTGGATAGGAAGGAAACTGCCTAAACTTTTTGTTTACACCTTGTGCCAAATTTCATTGATGCCTTGTCATATTTTCAACATGGCGGCTTCCTTTCAGCAGCCAGTGTTTGTGTCCGTAATAGGTTTAAGGGGGTGGTGGTGTTAGTATGGAGTTTGCTGGGTCAAATGATTTCCTCTGCAGAGAGGGCAAAGCGCTGTTGTTTTTTTGGAAGTACTTGATCATCCTTAGAGAATCGAATCACCCGCATGACAGTTTTATCATAGTCGGATATATGAATACTTTTCAATGGAAAAACTAACAATATCATTGTAATGCTGCATACTCACTTTGATATCCTCTTTTTTTGGGGGGGGGGGCACAGAGACTTCAAGGACATGCCTTTATTTTATCTCATTTTTCAGTGTTCAAGGGGAACATAAATCATTTGATTGTTATTTTTGTATTTGGGATGTTGGTTATAAGGGATGACTGATTTGATTGGAATAGCAGGCCTGAAGCTGATGCATGTAATGTCAGACGTATTGATGTAGGGGAGCTATATAACCTCTATGAAGGTAGAGAAAAATGCACGTATCTTGGCGGAAAGAGAAATAAACAAACCTTTGAAGGTATAGATTGAGACATTTTCCCATCTTGCCAAATAGACTGATATTGAAGGGGGCAGAAGCAGTATGACACTCATATTACCATTACACTATAGTTGACATTTCCTGTGTAGATGAACGCCAAAATGTCTTAAATGCATTATGCAATCACATGACTGTTGTTTACCATGTACACTCTGGACTTGTTATGCCATCTATCATGGAATGATCTAACTTCTCTATATCTATCTTTTCAAAACTTTAATAAAAACTTTCTGAACACAATTATATTAATGTGGATATGTCATAATTTGGGTTTTCAGCGAGGCTAAAATCTGTTCTAAAATGAATATCAGACTCATGGAATGAGTCCCATTGTTAATACTGTATATCGACCCGTGAATAATTCTCAAGTTACTTCCTCAGTCTTTTTTGGACAACATATTACACAGAAGTGAGTGTCATCGACCAGTAAATTGGCCAATTGCCCCCAATTAAAACAGAAGACTTGATCACATGAATAAATAAACTTTAGTAGCCACATTGATAATTTAAAAAAAGGACGAGCGGAAATAAATACTTTACGATGGCTAATGTACATCTATAGACAGGATACACACATTAAGACATGTACAGCAGATTCATCACGTTCTCATTGTTACGTTCAATCGAGACATTTACATCTGCAGATCAATATTAAATGAACACTAACTTCTAATAGACAATAATAATGGCAACAATAACAAAAACAACTAAAATAGAATCCGCCCGTAGAGCTGCTCACGGCAGGAATGTACACTAGCTTAAAAAAATAGGAAGAATGTTTTAAAAAGTGAGAGGGACTCAACAACTGAGGTTGAGGCGTCAGCCAGGAAGTGACTATTCCACACAGCTCTCAGATCAGGCACTTTAAAAGGCGGTCGGTTTCTACTAATTAAGGGCCAGTTACACAATAGAAATATAATTCCTAGAAGGGAAATAGCCCCTCAGATCACGACTATTTGACTGCCCCCTTCATGGGTACACTCAAAATGGCCGCCAGCCAACCCGTCAGCTACCCACTGACTTGAATGGGGATTCCCACCGTAGGAAATATATTTCTATGAGATTGGTGGTTAGTTCCATTCGTTCGTTCAGGCGTTGGTGTTGTTGTACTCCATGCGATTGACCATGGTAGAGACCAGTTTCTGCAGCTGGATGGAGCGGTGCTGGCCTGTCTCCAGGACTTCCTTGTGGTTGGCCTTCTCCTCACTGTCATAGTCCATCACAGCCTTGTTGGTGATCAGGGACAGGGCGAACACACGCATGCCACAGTGACGTGCTACAATCACCTCATGAACTGTACTCATGCCTGAGGGAGAGAGAGAGAGAGACAAAGAAAGAGACAGAGAGAGAGGAAGAGCTGCATCAATTATAGATTTACTCAATATAAGAGAACAATTTGAGTTCAATATTTCCAATGCATTGTGAAGGTGCTGATTAAATTATTCCACGGAGGGAGGCAGGGAGAGATGAGACGTACCGACAGCATCAGCTCCCAGTTTGTGCAGCATGCGACACTCCGCAATGGTCTCGAACGAGGGCCCGCCCAGGACACAGTACACGCCTTCACGCAGGAAGTCACCGTAGCCCAGCTCTTGTCCCACATCCACAGCCAGCTGCTGCAGCTCTCTGTCGTACGCGTCAGACATACAGGGGAACCGCACGCCGAACCTAGGAGAGCGGGAGGGAGGGTTACACCTCAATGCCCCAACTATTGCACGTGCAAACAAGTTCAACATAATTCTCTCTGTCACACACAACACACAAGCTTGCCTGGCCTACCTGTCGTCGTTAGGTCCAGACAGTGGGTTGTTGCCAGCGAACCCAGGCATGTTGATGTGGTCTTTCATGATCATGATGTCTCCCACCTTGAAGTCCTGGTTGAGACCGCCAGCAGCGTTGGTCAGGATTACTGTCTCAACACCCAGCAAGCTGAAGATACGCATGGGCAGGGTGATCTAGAACACAAATCCATGGTCAATTCATCACAAATACAATGGTATAACACATCACAATGTACAGCTAATACATGAATACTCTATTGCAGGATTCCTGATTTTATGTGTTAAGTCTATAACTAACATAGAATTATTTTCTGCAGTAAAACAATTCATACATGACACACAGAGGCGTAAAAATTACACAATGTGGTCATATGTTATCTGTATTTAACGAGTGTTGTAAAGCAAATTGCCCCTGATAAAAGAAAAATAAAGAAGATATCTTCTCTACATATCATGTGAAGTAATCGAAAGAGCAGCGGATGTCTGCCTGCCACAGTCACGAGGTAGTAAACAGACATGATAGACGTACCTTCTGGATGGCGTATCCCTCGTAGAGGTGGAAGCGTCCCTGCATGCACACACATGGCCTTCCCTTCAGCATCCCGAACACCAGGCGACCAGCATGTCCAGCCACTGTAACACACAACCACCAATTAGAATGCACCGACGACGCACGGCAACCAATCAGAAAACATCTTATGGAACCATGTGTTTTTTCCATAGGCGATAACCAGTTTTCCCTGGTTAGACGACACAACAAAGATAATCTTGGACCTACACATCTGCAATGCCGATTCACCACACAAGAAAACAAGTTGACAGACATAATATTACACCTGTGCTCTGGGGGAAGTTGGGGATGTCCTTGTAGTTGAAGGCCACCTGGTCTTTCAGCATGTCAGCCAGTCCTCCCAGTCCTGAACCACACACGATGCCCACCAGGGGGCGAACGGAGGTCTGGGACAATAGCCAGTCTGCTGTGCCCTTGCAGTCCTCATAGCTGATCCTGAAACAGAGGGAAATATACCGTACGTTAGAATAAAATACGTACTGACACTAATACTTTATAATAAAACCAACGGATGTCATGGTCGATGCTATCAAGACACATAGCTGATATGCCCTGGGGTGTGTCAGAGTGTCTATGGGAAGTTGAAGTGTGTGTGTGTGCTTATTAAACAGATGTTTTCCTAGCAGTAATCTAAAACTGTGTGTTAATAAGGGTGTGGACTCTTCTATTGAAACACGTGCATGTGCGCACACACACACACACATTCCTTCAGTCACGATGCCTCAGCCTAACCATAAGACCACCTCTTATTTAGTTTTTATTTAACCTTTATTTAACTAGGCAAGCCAGTTTAGAACAAATTCTGATTTACAATGACAGCCTAGGAACAGTGGGTTAACTGCCTTGTTCTGACAACAGATTTATACCTTGTCAACTCGGGGATTTGCTCCACCAACCTTTCAGTTACTGGCCCAACGCTCTAACCACTAGGCTACCTGCCGCCCCTTCATGGGGCTATATAGTTAATTAACGCGATAATACATACCTTTTTGGGTTGACCCAACCAAATACACAGTGTGTTACAGATCTGTCATTCTCATTGAAATGTGTATTATGCGCGCTATTTCTATGCTCTCTGTTCTCAAGTTTCGTTTTCGCATATTTTACTTTCGGTTTTATACATCGGCTTCAAAAAGCTGAAATAACAATATTTTGGAAAAGATATTTCACAGCAGTTTAGATGGTATAATGGTTCTCTACTCTACAATTATTTGTTTGTCACATAAACAGAAATTGGGCAAATTTTAGCAACCAGGAAATGGCGGAGCGATTTCTGAATAGTGCATATTTTAATTTTCATTGCAACATTTTGAATATGCCTTCAGAATAGGAAGTGTGAATTACATTTGATGAGTATTTACAAATATTTAGGTTCAGTATATAATACCGAAATGATTTAATCAAATATTATCTTAAAATATAATAAATGACTATTTAGACTTTTCGCAATAATTGGGGTTTTTAAAAACAGCAGCACATCTGGTTATTCATTTTCGGTAATGGTGTATCCCGCGCGTACCTCGCTTCCCCTTCCCATTCAAGAATGCGACAGGACTCCCTAAAAAGCCACTTCATTTTGTAGCCCATACAGAATCTCCCCCTGCCAGAATCCCCCCACCCCTTCGCGTTCTTCATTGCAGCGACTTGCTTGCCAGTTGAGATTTCTGCTCTTCACTCCGTTGTCAGTTTCGCCTACATTTCACTGATCTTAGTAGCAGAAAGCATTTTTTTTGTCTAAAGTGTTCGGTTTGGCTATTTGTTTCAAGTGTATGTGGCGGTTCTAGTTTGTATGGCGCCCTGGGCGAACCCCCCTTCAGTGCCCGCGCCCGCCCGCACCCGAGGGCGGCACGATTCCGCCCTATTCCCTCCACAGAAAGTATTTGACTCTAGCCACAGAATTATGGAAAACAGAAGGGGGGGAGAATTCTGTCAGAAGGGAGATTTTCGGCACAACACCGGCAGCCAACATGCACCGTGATGTAGGCTATACAGCATACTGTACTGCTTTAATCTGCCTTCGAAAAATGTCTGAACCTGAGCATAATTTTTTTTTTTATATTCGAAATATGATTGAAAGTCTATCGTATAATCTCGATGAAAAGATCAAACTCAAATTCAAGAGCATCCCCCCTGACTGCGCTTGTCCCATCTGCTGCCCATGTAACGTTAACGCTGAATCGCCAGAGCCACACAAACCCATTTCGGGGGTCTCATCTAAAAATAAACACACTACTATATACTCCACACTTGACCATGTGCGATACTAGTGCTACAGTACCACCACGTGTGAATAAAAGTAGCGGGTGAGTACTGGCAGGTAAAATAGAACCATAGAATGATGCAATTTCCTCCTACGCACTTGCCCGCGGAACAAGATGTAAAGAGCGCGTCTAGAACATGAATGGGATGAATGAAATAATAACCTAGGCTACTCACCCGGTACTTGACTCTGGAAACATTCTGAAAAGTAATTCGACTGGAATCCTCTCAAAAGCAGCGATGTATCAATTGGCTCAATGTAACCGCAGCAGACAGACTTGACTGGCGGCAAAACCTCAAGCGGAAGAAAAAAATCCTTAAAAAAAAAAAAAACACTTCAAATAAATAAATTAAAGTGGTATTTTAAATAATGTTAGATGATCTAAATGGTCAAATCATTAATTTGAAGACCGTTGAGCTGTATAGTAGTCTTCCAGTTAACCGTTTAAAAGTAGATGCTCTTGTATCTGGTCAGCTTTGCACAGGCAGCGATGTAATTATAGACGGAGCCCTTCTCTGTCACCCCTCCTCCTGGGTGACGCAAATACATCCGGACGTTTGGATTGGACCATACCGCACACGTTAAAACTACGCAATTCTGGACAGAAAGAATGCACGGTGTGTGGTGGAAATATGTTCCATGTCTGTTTGAGTTAATGTATTCTCACCCAAACCCCGACACACCCCTTCAGAATGGTTGGCACGTCAGAATGTTCCAATAAATGTTTGGAAACCAAGGGGTGTAGCCTAGGCTAATGCCTGTAGGATATGGAATGTGTCAAATGAGTAGTCTGCTGTTGATAATTCACAAAAGGGACAGTACAAAATCGTATCCTAACTTCTTGTTTATTTTTTCAGCAGTTTCATAGATTTTTAGATATGATGATGGGGATTCCCATAAGGAAGGGTTAGTGCTATCCTTGGGACGTCCATAACCTAAACCCTAACCTTAACCCGGCTACTCTTACCCTAACCACTTTACATTTCAACTTCAATAGGGTAGAGAGGTCACAAGGATCCAGGAAAGCACAGACTCATAAGCCTGGACAGGAATCATGCTTTGTTTTGAACATCATGATTCACGTGACTCGATTTACTTGTCTCATCACACCCCACCGATGATTATTGCATTATTTGAGTTAGGCAACGCTTGGCTCAAAGAAAATATGCTGCAGCCAGAACTTTACCAAAATAGTGTTTGACCAGATACAATACTATTTTACAGCAAACAAAATGACAACAGACTTTCAGCACGCACAGCACTTTTAACAAGACAGCCCCCACAATCATTTTATCATCAATTTCTCTCAGCCAATCATCAGTCATTTCTGTGACTTCAGTGCAGCTTTTGACGTTATCGATCATAGTCTGCTGCTGGAAAAACTTATGTGCTATGTCTTTGCACCCCCTGTTATAATGTGGATAAAGAGCTACTTGTCTAACAGATAACAGAGGGTGTTCTATAATGGAAGCCTCTCGAACATAATCCAGGTAGAAGCAGGAATTCCCCAGGGTAGCTGATTAGGACCCTTGCTTTTTTCAATCTTTACTAACGACATGCCACTGGCTCTCTTCACAGTCCCCAAGTCCAGAACAGACTATGGGAGGCACACAGTACTACATAGAGCCATGACTACATGGAACTCTATTCCACATCAGGTAACTGATGCAAGCAGTAGAATCAGATTTAAATAGAAGGTAAAAATACACCTTATGGAACAGCGGGGACTGTGAAGTAACACAAACATAGGCACAGACACATGGACACACACACACATGATAACATACGCACAATACACATGCATACACACACACGATGACATACACACTATACACACACGTACACATGGATTTCTGCGTTGTAGATATGTGGTAGTGGTGTATGGGCCTGAGGGCACACACTTAATGTGTTGTGACTTCTGTAATGATTGTATTGTAATGTTTTTAAAATTGTATAACTGCCTTAATTTTGCAGACCCCAGGAAGAGTAGGTGCTGTCTTGGCAACAGCTAATGGGGATCTATAATAAATACAATAAATACAAAATACAATACCAGAAATGAGCAAAGGCAGAGATAAGTAGCTCAACACTCTTTAAATCTTAGGATGTACAAGTACTTCCAAATATAAGAAATAATCTCTAAAATATGTGAAATGATCCGTGTGTGACGGATGCCACTTCCCTCTTTCCCATATTTGTAGTGTAGGCTACCGTCTTGTACATACAGTAATGTAACGCAATACAAAGTGTTACTTGACACATTGTTATTGTGAGATAAGCAGTCTTGGTGAGATAGTGTGTCATATAGTAAGATTCTAACTCCCCTTCTAGGCCTATAGACTATAAACCCACTTTACACCCTTTGATATGGAGCTGGGTTATCAATAGACGGGTAGGAAGGTTATCTCGTGAGTTACAAATGAACCATTCCTCCTGGTGTTTTTTTTGAACGTATGACAAATGTTCCTGGCTCCACTATAGTCAGCATGAAGGACGACAATGACCTACTAGGTGATATAACACCATCAATAATGCGCAGTGCCAGGTTATAGATAGACTGTTAAAGTCCAATAGGCAATGAGATTCTCTTTATTCTTGACTATTATTATAACTATTACTGTTGTATTACTGGTATATTATCACATTACTTGATTATTATACATGTACACTAATTGGCACAAAATCTTCAACCAAGCCTCTCAAACTAAAGCCTCTCTTTAAACCAACACTGTTACACAAAGCCTACCTACCTAGGCCTCAATAGGCCTTTGACTTTATATAACATGTGATTATGATGATAATCCAAAAATGTATATATATATATATATATATAAAAGGTATCTGGTCTCTTTTTTTGTATGATTTGGCATTCAAAACTTAGTGGCAAGCTTCAAAGAGGTTGCTCAATCATTTTGTACAGTCCCAGTCAAAACAACTAGTTGCCTGTTCGCCTGTGTTTACAGGCCAATAAAGATCAATAGAAATGTTCTCGAGCCTTCTAAACCACCTGTCACCGTGGTCCTATTCTCTTCCCTTGTTGCATCACATCTCAGATGGAAAAAAACAGCACAATATTTAGATGACTACCTGACCAGCTGACGGCAGTGGTGTGTGTGCGCGCCAATGCATGTTTGTTTGTCTAGGTATGTGTGTGTGTGTGTGTGTGTGTGTGTGTGTGTGTGTGTGTGTGTGTGTGTGTGTGTGTGTTGCGGGCAGGGGGAGAGGGATGTGGGTCATAGATGAGCCTTTAAGGAAAAAACACATGATTTCAAGATAACATGTTTTGCACATGTACCATTTAATTTCAAATCATGTGAAACCATGTTGTTGTGGAACATTTTACATGTGATGATACGTTTTTTTACACACCATTTCACAGGTGATGATACTTTTTTTACATTCCATTTCACAGGTGATGATACTTTTTTTTTACATGCGATTTCACAGGTGATGATACATTTTTTTTACATGTGATTTCACATGTGATGATACTTTTTTTTGCATGCGATTTCACAGGTGATGCCCTGCACACAAAAATGAGTTGTTACGATGTCCCCAGAAGGTCACAGTGTTTTCAACTTACATACACAACTTACATATTTGACACAAATTATTACTTGTATTTATTAAGAAACATGTCTTTACCTGGAATTTGAACTCACAACCTCTTGGTTCAGGGCATTCTGATCTTCCTGCTACGCCACTATGTCAGTGTCGATAACTGATTTCAACAGTTTTCCTACACATTGGAGTTGAAAGTAAATCTGAAGTTGTTAAAAATATACTCAAGAAAACTATTATATTTATCATAGTTATTCAGGAGTAACATTAAAAAGGAATAATATGCCCCACCAACACAAGGGAGAAACAGAAATTAGTGAATGTGGTTGTAGTGTGATATTATCACCTGAGCATGCACAAACTATATATAATATGTTTTCCTACCTTTCTACTACAAGTACATAGACTCAGCAAAAAAAGAAGCGTCCCTTTTTCAGGACCCTGTCTTTCAAAGATAATTCGTAAATATCCAAATAACTTCACAGATCGTCATTGTAAAGGGTTTAAACACTGTTTCCCATGCTTGTTCAATGAACCATAAACAATTAATGAACATGCACCTGTGGAACAGTCGTTAAGACACTAACAGCTTACAGACGATAGGCAATTAAGGTCGCAGTTATGAAAACTTAGGACACTAAAGAGGCCTTTCTACTGACTCTAAATAAAGCACCAAAAAAACTTCAGTTAGTGCTGAACACGGCTGCTAGAATCTTGACTAAAACCAAAAAATGTAATCATATTACTCCAGTGCTAGCCTCTTTACACTGGCTTCCTGTTAAGGCAAGGGCTGATTTCAAGGTTTCACTGCTAACCTACAAAGCATTACATGGGCTTGCTCCTACCTATCTTTCCGATTTGGTCCTGCCGTACATACCTACACCTACGCTACGGTCACAAGACGCAGGCCTCCTTACTGTCCCTAGAATTTCTAAGCAAACAGCTGGAGGCAGGGCTTTCTCCTATAGAGCTCGATTTTTATGGAATGGTCTGCCTACCCATGTGAGAGACGCAGACTCGGTCTCAACCTTTAAGTCTTTATTGAAGACTCATCTCTTCAGTAGCTCATATGATTGAGGTAAGTCCAGCCCAGGAGTGAGAAGGTGAACGGAAAGGCACTGGAGCAACGAACCGCCTTTGCTGTCTCTGCCTGGCCGGTTCCCCTCTCTCCACTGGGATTCTCTGCCTCTAACCCTATTACAGGGGCTGAGTCACTGGCTTACTGGTGCTCTTCCATGCCGTCCCTATGAGGGGTGTGTCGCTTGAGTGGGTTGAGTCACTGACGTGATCTTCCTGTCCGGGTTGACGCCCCCCCTTTGGGTTGTGCCAAGGGGAAGATCTTTGTGGGTTATACTCTGCCTTTTTTCAGGATGGTAAGTTGGTGGGTGAAGATATCCCTCTAGTGGTGTGGGGGCTGTGCTTTGGCAAAGTGGGTGGGGTTATATCCTGCCTGTTTGGCCCTGTCCGGGGGTATCGTCGGATGGGGCCACAGTGTCTCCTGACCCCTCCTGTCTCAGCCTCCAGTATTTATGCTGCAGTAGTTTATGTGTCGGGGGGCTAGTGTCAGTCTGTTATATCTGGAGTATTTCTCCTGTCTTATCCGGTGTCCTGTGTGAATTTAAGTATGCTCTCTCTAATTCTCTTTCTTTCTTTCTTTCTTTCTTTCTTTCTTTCTTTCTTTCTTTCTTTTTTTCTTTCTTTCTTTCTTTCTTTCTTCTTTCTTCTTTTCTTTTCTTTTCTT